>NC_092263.1:6135832-6435832 GCF_036320965.1 Panulirus ornatus | reverse complement strand
CAAACTTATACCTCTGTAATTTGAGCACTCACTCTTATCCCCTTTGCCTTTGTACAATGGCACTAGGCACGCATTCCGCCAATCCTCAGGCACCTCACCATGAGTCATACATACATTAAATAACCTTACCAACCAGTCAATAATACAGTCACCCCCCTTTTTAATAAATTCCGCTGCAATACCATCCAAACCTGCTGCCTTGCCGGCTTTCATCTTCCGCAAAGCTTTTACTACCTCTTCTCTGTTTACCAAATCATTTTCCCTAACCCTCTCACTTTGCACACCACCTCGATCAAAACACCCTATATCTGCCACTCTATCATCAAACACATTCAACAAACCTTCAAAATACTCACTCCATCTCTTTCTCACATCATCACTACTTGTTATCACCTCCCCATTTGCGCCCTTCACTGAAGTTCCCATTTGCTCCCTTGTCTTATGCACTTTATTTACCTCCTTCCAGAACATCTTTTTATTCTCCCTAACATTTAATGATACTCTCTCACCCCAACTCTCATTTGCCCTCTTTTTCACCTCTTGCACCTTTCTCTTGACCTCCTGTCTCTTTCTTTTATACATCTCCCACTCAATTTCATTTTTTCCCTGCAAAAATCGTCCAGATGCCTCTCTCTTCTCTTTCACTAATAATCTTACTTCTTCATCCCACCACTCACTACCCTTTCTAATCAAGCCACCTCCCACTCTTCTCATGCCACAAGCATCTTTTGCGCAATCCATCACTGATTCCCTAAATACATCCCATTCTTCCCCCACTCCCCTTACTTCCATTGTTCTCACCTTTTTCCATTCTGTACTCAGTCTCTCCTGGTACTTCCTCGCACAAGTCTCCTTCCCAAGCTCACTTACTCTCACCACCCTCTTCACCCCAACATTCACTCTTCTTTTCTGAAAACCCATGCAAATCTTCACCTTAGCCTCCACAAGATAATGATCAGACATCCCTCCAGTTGCACCTCTCAGCACATTAACATCCAAAAGTATCTCTTTCGCGCGCCTGTCAATTAACACGTAATCCAATAACGCTCTCTGGCCATCTCTCCTACTTACATAAGTATACTTATGTATATCGCGCTCAATTGTGATTCTTTCCAGTGGGTGTATATATATATATATATATATATATATATATATATATATATATATATATATATATATATATATATATATATATATATATATATATATATATATATATATATATATATATATACATATATATATATATATATATATATATATATATATATATATGTATATATATATATATATATATATGTATATATATATACAGCATCAGATTGGGGAAGAGCAGTGTGGTTTCAGAAGTGGTAGAGGATGTGTGGATCAGGTGTTTGCTTTGAAGAATGTATGTGAGAAATACTTAGAAAAGCAAATGGATTTGTATGTAGCATTTATGGATCTGGAGAAGGCATATGATAGAGTTGATAGAGATGCTCTGTGGAAGGTATTAAGAATATATGGTGTGGGAGGAAAGTTGTTAGAAGCAGTGAAAAGTTTTTATCGAGGATGTAAGGCATGTGTACGTGTAGGAAGAGAGGAAAGTGATTGGTTCTCAGTGAATGTAGGTTTGCGGCAGGGGTGTGTGATGTCCCCATGGTTGTTTAATTTGTTTATGGATGGGGTTGTTAGGGAGGTAAATGCAAGAGTTTTGGAAAGAGGGGTAAGTATGAAGTCTGTTGGGGATGAGAGAGCTTGGGAAGTGAGTCAGTTGTTGTTCGCTGATGATACAGCGCTGGTGGCTGATTCATGTGAGAAACTGCAGAAGCTGGTGACTGAGTTTGGTAAAGTGTGTGGAAGAAGAAAGTTAAGAGTAAATGTGAATAAGAGCAAGGTTATTAGGTACAGTAGGGTTGAGGGTCAAGTCAATTGGGAGGTGAGTTTGAATGGAGAAAAACTGGAGGAAGTGAAGTGTTTTAGATATCTGGGAGTGGATCTGGCAGCGGATGGAACCATGGAAGCGGAAGTGGATCATAGGGTGGGGGAAGGGGCGAAAATTCTGGGGGCCTTGAAGAATGTGTGGAAGTCGAGAACATTATCTCGGAAAGCAAAAATGGGTATGTTTGAAGGAATAGTGGTTCCAACAATGTTGTATGGCTGCGAGGCGTGGGCTATGGATAGAGTTGTGCGCAGGAGGATGGATGTGCTGGAAATGAGATGTTTGAGGACAATGTGTGGTGTGAGGTGGTTTGATCGAGTGAGTAACGTAAGGGTAAGAGAGATGTGTGGAAATAAAAAGAGCGTGGTTGAGAGAGCAGAAGAGGGTGTTTTGAAGTGGTTTGGGCACATGGAGAGAATGAGTGAGGAAAGATTGACCAAGAGGATATATGTGTCGGAGGTGGAGGGAACGAGGAGAAGAGGGAGACCAAATTGGAGGTGGAAAGATGGAGTGAAAAAGATTTTGTGTGATCGGGGCCTGAACATGCAGGAGGGTGAAAGGAGGGCAAGGAATAGAGTGAAGTGGAGCGATGTGGTATACCGGGGTTGAAATGCTGTCAGTGGATTGAATCAAGGCATGTGAAGTGTCTGGGGTAAACCATGGAAAGCTGTGTAGGTATGTATATTTGCGTTTGTGGACGTATGTATATACATGTGTATGGGGGGGGGGGGTTGGGCCATTTTTTTCGTCTGTTTCCTTGCGCTACCTCGCAAACGCGGGAGACAGCGACAAAGTATAATAATAATAATAATAATAATAATAATATATATATATATATATATATATATATATATATATATATATATATATATATATATATATATATATATATACACCCACTGGAAAGAATCACAATTGAGCGCGCGATCAATTATATTCGTATGAGTTCACGGGGAAATAATGCATGATAAGCCCCCAAGTGCACTTTCATGCAATGATCACATCATTAGGGAAGATACAGGATAGAGATATGTAACAGTGAGTTGATATACAATGAAGAGACGTAGCTAGGACGCCATTGGTAAACAAGCGTTACCCAAAGGTGGTGTTCGGGTTGGTGCATTCGACTCCGGCAACATGCGTGTCATAGAGTTGTTATTATGTGGACAAGAAAGGGAACTGCTTAAAATTCTTATATAGAGTAAAGCTATTCAATTTATATAGACTTTCACTAATATTAGTGCTGCAATTCTTCATGAGTCTAATAATAGAAGATTCAATGATATTTCTCGTGGTAAAAGAGTAAGTTCATGACTGAATTGGCATTACTCCCGTTAATTCAATGATCATAGTCCTCAACATGATTAAACGAGGCATTTCATTCTTGTCTTTTTTTCCATACTATATTTATGCTGTTTAAGTCTAACATAAAGAATGAAATGCCGTGATAGATCATGTTAAAAATTCTGATAATTGTATTGAGTGGAGTAATGCCTTAGTGACGTCCTCACACTTGCCCCAGTACCTCAGTAACGTCCTCATCTCTCACACCTACTTTATAATTCAGTAATGTCCTCGGCATTACACTGTCCTCAGTAAATCAGTAATATCCTCAGCACTCACCCTTACATCAGTAACTAAGTACCATCCTCAGAGCACTCACACTTGCCTCAGTAACTAAGTACCATCCTCAACACTCACACTTGCCTCAGTAACTAAGTACCATCCTCAACACTCACACTTGCCTCAGTAACTAAGTACCATCCTCAACACTCACACTTGCCTCAGTAACTAAGTACCATCCTCAACACTCACACTTGCCTCAGTAACTAAGTACCATCCTCAGTACTCACACTTGCCTCAGTAACTAAGTACCATCCTCAACACTCACACTTGCCTCAGTAACTAAGTACCATCCTCAACACTCACACTTGCCTCAGTAACTAAGTACCATGCTCAACACTCACACTTGCCTCAGTAACTAAGTACCATCCTCAGCACTCACACTTGCCTCAGTAACTAAGTACCATCCTCAACACTCACACTTGCCTCAGTAACTAAGTACCATTCTCAGCACTCACACTTGCCTCAGTAACTAAGTACCATCCTCAACACTCACACTTGCCTCAGTAACTAAGTACCATGCTCAACACTCACACTTGCCTCAGTAACTAAGTACCATGCTCAGTACTCACACTTGCCTCAGTAACTAAGTACCATGCTCAGCACTCACACTTGCCTCAGTAACTAAGTACCATGCTCAGCACTCACACTTGCCTCAGTAACTAAGTACCATCCTCAACACTCACACTTGCCTCAGTAACTAAGTACCATCCTCAACACTCACACTTGCCTCAGTAACTAAGTACCATGCTCAGTACTCACACTTGCCTCAGTAACTAAGTACCATGCTCAGCACTCACACTTGCCTCAGTAACTAAGTACCATGCTCAACACTCACACTTGCCTCAGTAACTAAGTACCATCCTCAACACTCACACTTGCCTCAGTAACTAAGTACCATTCTCAACACTCACACTTGCCTCAGTAACTAAGTACCATCCTCAACACTCACACTTGCCTCAGTAACTAAGTACCATGCTCAGTACCCACACTTGCCTCAGTAACTAAGTACCATCCTCAACACTCACACTTGCCTCAGTAACTAAGTACCATGCTCAGCACTCACACTTGCCTCAGTAACTAAGTACCATGCTCAGTACTCACACTTGCCTCAGTAACTAAGTACCATCCTCAACACTCACACTTGCCTCAGTAACTAAGTACCATGCTCAGCACTCACACTTGCCTCAGTAACTAAGTACCATCCTCAACACTCACACTTGCCTCAGTAACTAAGTACCATCCTCAACACTCACACTTGCCTCAGTAACTAAGTACCATGCTCAGTACTCACACTTGCCTCAGTAACTAAGTACCATCCTCAACACTCACACTTGCCTCAGTAACTAAGTACCATGCTCAGTACTCACACTTGCCTCAGTAACTAAGTACCATGCTCAGCACTCACACTTGCCTCAGTAACTAAGTACTATGCTCAGCACTCACACTTGCCCATTATAACTACCAAACAATACTAACCTTAAGAGTGGGATATTTTCAGTTGGTGTTGGTCGTCAGGTTTGATCAATGTATTTCGTGTAACGACAAATTAATCTTCCATTGTGGAATAGTTTTATCTGACGCCAACATATTGGACTGAGGCTTTGGATGTGGACCATCATTTTTTGTTCATAACAAAAGAGAGAGAAATCGACACCATTGATATAAATACCCGTTGTAGAACTGAGAATAGAACCGTTAAAAGCGGGTTGTATGAAACTATCTTTGTATACCCGAGGTTCCAGGATTGGTTCACTATAAGACAAGTTTACATGAGAGTCTTCTAGAAGGCTCGGTGTTGTAGGGTTATCCCCTGGGGAGGAGGACAGGCCTTGCAACACTTGGTGTCAGAAATAATTGGTATAGTTTATGATGAAAGTCTGACCAACTGCTGATCACAAATTGTCTTGAGGAACAGTAATTAGGCATCATTATACTTACATTATGGCGCTTTGTTTGCATATGAATATCATTTTCGATGGTTGGTGGCTGTGGTCCAGTAGACAATAGTCAGGTAAACAATGGTTGGTGTCAGGGATGCAGAGGGCGTGGGTCAGGCCACCGTCAACAGTGTTGCCATCCCTGTAGTACACCACAAAGTTCCCAGGATAAGATTAGAAGCTCCCGGAGACTTGGCAGGAATTCAGACCTCTAATACTAGCGTCTAAGCTACAAAGCCGCCAGCCATCTGAAGTTCTGGTAGTTGAATTCTTGCAAGACTCCCACCGCGCTCCACTTCCTCATGTTCACCAGCCCTCCCACTCCCTCACTTTCTTCACCTTCCTCATTACTTTCATGTCTTCCACTATGATCATCTTCCCCAATTCCCTCACCCTCCCCAACACCTTTCTTATCCTACCTATCTCATTTCTCCCTCACCTTCCCTATATCCAACATTCCCTTATCCATCCCTTTCTCCCTCACCCTCCCCATCACTCCACACAATGACCCTGACCATCTCTCATCCCGGGAGAGCCCATCTTGCCCCCTGACCCCCGTCATCAGGGGGAGCTCCCACCACCACCAACCCACGACACACTTAGAGGTAAGAACATGTGGGCGTCGCTTGGCCACCCCGGAGGAGGACCATATGCTTGACACCAGCCGTGTCCACGAGTCCCACCACACTGTAACGTTGGAAGGACCAAGTTACTACTGGTTTATGTATACAAGTATATAACACTGCCGGGCCATCACCAGTGAGAGCAATTGTGACACACTACTGCTGATAACGATATAACAAGATTAAAAAACGTTAGGTAATCACCAGAGAGGACGTCTAAGAATTTGTTACAAGATATATGAAAGCATAGCTGAGAATGTGTTGAACGTGATGCAGTTCAATATATCTTCACTACATCCTCATCTTCATGACTAACTCACAACTGACTCAGATCTGATTCTAAAGGTTTAGATAGAAGGTGACGACTGGTGCTGTAAAGAAGGCGCATTTGATCTGACCTGTAAGACTTATATCACATTTTAGGGTTTGATCCCGGTCAAAGGTCATCCTCTCAACAGATTGATATCTAGCACTCCCTTAACGTCACTGGCCTTTATACCTCTAGCTTCACGACGTACTCATCCCCACTACACTCTTGAAATCACTCACCTTTGACCTGACTCGAATGGGTCTTCATAACATCATCATCTTTACCACAAATTTCACATGATTTTTCCTTGAATAATGACTCGTTTTCACGAAACTGTTTTTACCTTCCCTCTACAGTAAAACTAGTCAAAACCATGTATTTCTGACCTCCATCTACAGGACAACTGGTCAAGGCCATATGTTTCTTGCTTCTATCTTCGCTATAGCTGGTAAATCCCATATATTTCCAGCCTCCATGTACAATAAAACTGGGTAAAGTCTTTGTCCTGAAGTGTACTGTGTCAGAACACAAGTCGCGTTCACTACTTTTTCATGAACACTACAACCTCGATAATCCTTGATTTACTGCTCCGTAATTTTCACTGCAATCCTATCTTCACTACACCTTGTACACCATTGGTCTGTCACCTGATGATAATAAGTTAAGTTACAATGTAATTTCCCCCTTTTTCACTTTAACCACTGACTCAAATTGAGTGTTCCTTCATCTTCCCTATATCCTTTTGTTTAACTGCGCTATCGTTGGTAACGTCTACGACCATCATCATTACACCTGCATTGTGGCTACAAATTCTGATCACACCCTCAGCTTAACTACACCCCGACACCCGGTCTTTAACCTGATCCTAGCGGTTTACATAAAAGGTGACTGGTGCTGTAATGAAGGTGCATGTGATCAGACCGATAATGATTTGGTCATATGTGAGGCTTTGACCCCAGTCAAAGGTCATCCTCACTACAGATTGACATCTCGTACTCCCTTAACGCCACTAGCCTTTATACCTTTATCTTCACGACGTACTCATCTTTATTATAACCTTCAAATAAGTTTCCTTTAGTACTGACTGAGCTTCACTAAACAGTGTTTGTACCCTTCATCTACAGTACTAGTGATCAAACCCATTTATTTCTAGCCTTTATCTACGGTATGAAGGTGAAACCAAAATGTTTCTTGCCTCTACCTTCACCATAACTGGTCTGTCCCATATGATTTACACTGAAACTTGGTAAAGTCTTTGTCTTAATCTGTATGTGTGAAGACGCAAGTCATTTTCACTACCCTTTCACTTTTAGTACAGCCTTGATAACTCTTTATTAACTTCAAAGGCCCTTAACTTAGAATTGTTGGAACAAAATCCATCTTCACTATCTTCTCATGTTCACTACATACATTTTGTAATAATTACAACATCCTCATGCTTACTACACCTACATATACAGCTATTTAATTTTCACCTCACTCCTATCTTCACTACACCTTTTACACCATTAGTATGTCACCTGATGATAATGGTATAGGTTACCATGTATCTTCACCATATCCTCATTTTCACTACCGACTCAAATTGAGGGCTACCTCATCTTCACTACATCTTTTTGTTTTACTGCACCATCGTGGGTATTGTATATTACCATTTTCCCTATACCTGCATTTTTACTATAAATTCTCACTACACCTTCAACTTCACTACACCTCGCCACCTCCGGTTTATAACTTGCCCCACGCGGATTAGATAAAAGGTGACGACTGGTGCTGTAATGAAGGCGCATTTCATCTGACCGCTAACGATTAGGTCATATGTCGGGCTTTGATCCCGGTCAAAGGCCATCCTCACTACAGAGTGACATCTAGTACTCGCTTAACGCCACTGGGCTTTATACTTTCATCTTCAACACCCACTCATCCCCACTACACCCTTGAAGCTACTGATCTTTGACCTGACTCGTATGAATCCTCCTTAATCCACCAGCTTTATTATAACCCCAACCTTCACATCATTGTCCTTTAATATTTATTTTTCACTAAATAGTGATTGTACAACCCCCCTCCCCCTCTATAGTACAAGTAGTCAAACCCATGTATTTGTAACCTTCTTGTACAGTGCAACATGTCAAATCCACTTTTTTCTTGCCTCTATCTTCACTGTAAGTCGTCTAATATGTTTCTAGCCTTTATTTGCACTAAAAGTGTGTAACCCCATGTCATTCTAACCCATTGTTTTTAGCCTTCATCTTCACTACAACTGGTCAAATCCAAGTGTTTTCCCTCCACATACGTAGTGCTACAATAGGTCAGACTACAGAGTATGCAACCTCCATTTACACTACAACTGGTCAAATCCATGTTTTCTAGTCTCCTTCTACATAGTACAACTGTGTTTCTAGCCTCCATCTGCAGTACAAGAGGTCAGACACTTGTGTTTATAGTAGGCTCCACATTCACTACAACTGGTCACATCCCCCTTCATCCACATTACAACTGGTCAAACCTATATATTTCAAGCCTCAGTCTACGCTACAACAGGTCAAACTCTGAATGTTTTTATTCTTCATCTACACTTCAAGTGGTCAAGTCCATGTATTTTTAAGCCTCCATCTACACTACAACAATTCAAACACCATCGTTCGTAATCTCTATCTACAATTTAACAGGTCAAACCCGTGTTATATCCTCCCTGTACAAGTAACACCCGTGTTTGTAGCCTCCATCTGGTAAATCTTTCCTGCTTCCATCTTGACTATAGCAGGTCAAACCTAAGTGTATGTAGCTTCCATCTACACTACACGTGGTCAAGCCAAAGTGTTTCATGCCTCCATCTGCACCATAACAGGCCAAGCCTATGTGTATGCAGCTTCCATCTACACTACAAGTGGTCAAGCCAAAGTGTTTCATGCCTCCATCTGCACTATAACAGGCCAAGCCTATGTGTATGCAGCTTCCATCTACACTACAAGTGGTCAAGCCAAAGTGTTTCATGCGTACATCTACACTGTAGCAGGTTAAACCCCCAGTACTGAAGACTTCTTCAGTATTACGACTGGACAGAACCATGTGTTTCTTCTACCCATGTACACTACAACAGGTCAAACGCTAGTGTTTGTAATTATGTACACTTCATCAGGTGAAACCCACAGTAATTTCTACCTCACTATAATAGTCATCTCGGATATAGCATTATGGACGCGTAATTTCATAACATCTGGTGCAAGATCATAACAAACTCTAGAAGGTTCCTGACCAGAGAGATATTCAGCTTACCACCCAACCCTGCGAGGTAAAGGTCATGGCAACTTACGAAATGTTGAGACGTGAGCTTTCCGAGAGTGGCATCCCTGAAGTGGACCATCGACTGGTTGAGAAGGCCGAAAGGGAAGGACTGTTCTTGGGAGAAGGTTCCTTTGGATCCTGCTACCGAATCGATGGACTTGATGGAGTACCCCTGTGTGTTAAGATCCTTCTGGGAGACCATTTGGACTATCAGTGTGAGTCGCTGTTGCAGGAAGCAAGACAAATGGTCAGAGTGAAGGATATTGTAGGAATGATAAGACTGGTGGGTGTTTCGTTGTGGCCTAAACCAGCTATCGTCACAGTTTATGCTGGAACATCTCTCTCATTGCTCCTCCATGATGGGAAGGTTTCCAGAATGAATGCAGTCAAGATTATCACACAAATTCTTCATATCATGACTGAAATGACAAAGGCAAATCTTGCCCACGCCGACTTGAAGACAAACAATATAGTCGTAGAAGAAACGTCCACCGAGCCCAGGGTAACTATCATCGACCTGGGCATGACACAGAAATTTGGGTACAAACCTGGGTGGAGAAGAGAGGAAAAGAACCCCCTGTACGCCCCTGAGATCTATGATGGCTGTTGTCTAGGCCCACCGACTCAAGTGTACCAAGTAGGGAGGGTACTTAAATCTATCTTCAAACATGCTCCGGTGGAGGATGAGGAATTGCAAAGCCTTGCAAAGAAAGCCACCGGCATAGCAGCAGATCGCCCAAAATTGAGCACTATCTTTAAAAGAGCAAAACAGTTGCTGGTGAGCGAGTACCTCAGATCAGTGCTGGAGAGACCAGACGACAACGTGAGGCCTCAGAAGCGGACAAGAGTTGATGATGCAATTGACGCTCCCAACCCAAAAAGAGCCAATGTGGTTTGATGATTTGGGTCACTGGCATTTCATATTCGGGTTTTGTAACTGCTTACGACCTAAATTTATCAGAAAGGGAGCTGTATCATTAATTTCACATTTTATTTAAAAAAACCAAAAGATTCCTTGCCTGTTTTTCTGCTCATTCACTCGATAATGAAATAGATATTTTTGTCAGTTATTGTAGGGCGAACTTACTTAAACATTTTTGATCTCTCTATCCATACTCAATTCAGATTTTATTGATATTTACTATACTATTCTTTACTATGCCCTCGTCCTCACAAAACTCTTTCCTTCACTAAATAGGTATAAGGCTTGCATCCATCATTACGCGTCAACTGTGTCCTGGATGGTTCTCTTTGCCAGTCAGTTTCATCTGAGGTCAAATGTGTCCTGGATGGTTCGCACTGCCAGTCAGTCTCGTTTTACCCGCACTATTTGGACGGTTAAATTATTCCTTGTCCTAGTAGAGAAATATACTCTGTGGCGAAGCCATTTTGCTTCGGATTCTGTGCTCGATTCTGACTCCTTCTTTGTTCTTGATCATTGTGTTCACTTGCTCTAGACTATCAACGGATTTTTTCTAAGATTACTCTCTGGATTTCACTTTTTCCTTTGGTTATTTTGTTTATCCGAGTCAAGCATCTCGCTGCAATGCCACATAATGAATCTGTTTATTTCAAGTTCGTTAAATCTCTTGACGTGTCGAGGATTTCCTGACAAAGAGAAACAAACATATGAGTGACGTCATCCAGCCGGCGAATATGCAAATACAATCTTAGCTGCTTCATATCACGTGCCTCAAGACTTTACCTCTTCTCGTGCAAAAATAGAGATATATCACAACATCTGGAGCTAAGAACCCTTCTTTACTTCCACTTCTCTCTGATGTCTTCTATGATAACAGAGTGATTGAAGTGGAAAGGAAAAGGTCATTTACATAAGTATAAACTATATGAATATTAATCGTAATCATAATCTAATATTTGCTGGTTTTTTCGTAATAACTGTAGACCAGGTTAAGTCTATATTCAGGTTAATTTAAGGTTACATGAGCGGCTGACGTTGCCTGGATAGAGTAGGTCATATCAGAAGAACACCACATCAGTGTAGGGTCTCACCTAACCCCCCCAGCTCCTGCCTGATACACCTTCACTTGGTAAGGTTGGCGGACAACACCACCACAGATATCGAATCGCTCCTGACGTTGAGAGTTAAGCATCAGTAGCAGGTGTTAGGAATCAACATGTTCCTCCAGACATTTTCTTACATCAAGGAACACGGTAGCGGGTATTAGGAGTCAACATGAACCTCCAGACATTTTCTTAAAGCAAGGAACAAAGAGCTTCCGAAAGTTATGGAATACATTAAGAAATCATTCTGTATTTCCAAAATAACTGTCGAGGTGGTTAAGTTTGTCAGACATTTTGCATATTATGTTAACATTTGTAATTCGGACACAATCCAAAATTTGTTGTTGCTGTCCCTATCATTGTTGTTGTTGTTGTTAGTGGTTTTGTTCCTGTTGATTCTTGCAGAATTACCTGCTACCTACTTGTAGTGTGCGGGCAAGGAAGTTTTACGTTATTAGCGTCTATCTCTTGAACATTTTCTACTAGCATACATCTTAGATTCTTGTATGCTGTCTCCATCAACCATGTTCTCAGTCATCTCATTCCGTCCATCCACCACTCGTACGTATAGTGCTACAAAAGTACTTTAATACTTGGTTTTCAACAATTTTCTTGCTAATTTCGTGTTATGTCCTCTGGTTGCTCTAGCTCTCCATCTTTCGAAGAATTTACTCATCGTCCAAACTCTCGGTCTGTTTTAAAAAAGAGGTTGTGATTAGATCACCCACTACTCTTCTCTTCTCAAAGGTGGGTCAACTAAAAAAGCCTATATCCTTCCCCTGTGGTCTGCTCTCTTCATTCTGGTACCATCGTTGTTGCCCACCTCTGGTCCTCCTCTCCCAGCTGCGTGTATTTCTTCAGGTGACGATCATATACAACTTGTTACGTGATATTTCCCCCTCCACATGTGTGAAAGCTATTCTGACTTGTTGTCAGCAGACAACTTGTCTCCTTAACTCTTCTCCTAACATGGGACTCTGGAGGCACATAAGGGACAATGTCGATTCCCAAATCTGTCTCACACACAGAATGCTAAAGTTTATTTCCTGCAAGATAATGATCACACTGAGGACTCCTTCCACTTTCTTTTTCTCGTTGTAGACTCCAGTTACGGAAAAAAGTCCGCACCAATGCTGGGCCTTAATTGAAATATAGGAAGGTTAATGAAAGGGGAAAAAAAGAGACCAGGGAAAGTATTTATGAAATTTGGAGGAAGAGAAAAATGTCTTTTGAAATGTTCCAGGCCATAATTATTAGGAAAGACAGTAGAGGGTAGAGACCTGTGAAGCTTCAAGGTGGAGGAAGGAAACAGTTATCAAAACGGCTATTCCATAAGTTGCCAGCTGCCACACATGAATCATGTGACACAGCACTTTCCCGAGTCTAGCTAATAATGGGAGCACACAAGCAGCCAGCTCTCAAAAGCAAAACCAAAGTAATACCTACAGAAGAGGAAAAGTGAACCAACAATGTGGCGTATGGCAAGCGGGTCAAGTTCTGAAGTTAAACTGAGAGAGTTTATAAAGTTCGACCGACTCCAACTCAGCTCAGTCAAGTAAGGATACAGAACCACCACAGATGTGAGAACAGTACTCCATACAAAGGACTGATCAGTCCCTTGTATAAAGGAAAGAAATTTCGACATCTAAACAGGATTTCCAGTTTCTTAGAGGCAGACTTAGCTATTTCCTTAGTGTGGGAGTTTCTAAGATAAAGTGGATGTTACAGTAATACCAAGTATGTTCAACGAATCAAGAGGAGGAATTACAACACCGTCAAAGGGTCTTGGAGACATTGAACTGAACTAGAATCTATCGACCCCAGTGAGATGTCCTGAGTTTACTTGAGGGAGTTGCTTGGAACCTGGAAGCAGATCGAGTGGAGAAGAAAAATCAGAATTGAAGTATGTGGAGGAATGTAGTGTTGAGATGTCAGCGTAAGAATGCAGTAGTTTATATGTCGAAGAAAGGAAATTATTGATAAAAAGGAAAAAAAGTGTTGGATACAAAACAGAATCCTGAGGAACACTGATGTTAATAGAGAAAGGAGTAGAGGCTGTGCCATCAACAACCATGGAGATTGATCGGCCAGAGAGAAAGCAAAGTGAGGGAGAGAAGCCAAAAGAGAGGAGCTTAGGGATGAGACACTGATGCCCAACCCTGCTAATTGCTTTGGATATGTCAAAGAGAACTAGATGGGATTCCTCTAAATCTTTCAAAGATAATGACCAGACATTAGTAAGATAGGAAAGATCACGCCTTACATAAGCCATGCCAGTGATCAGAGCAAAGACTGAGATCCAAGATGATTGAGTTATGGATATTTAGGAGGGATTCAAAGACTTTGGAAATGGTAGATGTCTAAGCAACAGAACCATAGTGAAAGCGGTTAGAACGGTCATCCTTCATAGTGATGGAATGTACCAACGCATGCTTCTAAGATGGAAAAGTTCTAGGTATTAACCAGAGACGGAACAGACGAACGAACACAGGTATAAGTTCAGAGGCACACTCTCCAAGAACACAGGGATGGGTGTCACGAGGACCGTTAGCCGGGCTTGTGTTCAGAGAAAGAAGCACTTTTTGGACACTTCAAAATGAGATTTTAAGGTTAGGGGAATAGGATTAGTAAGAGGAGCATCAGGAGGCGAAGGAATGAAAGCGCCAGTTGTCAGTAATATTCATAGTAGAAACATTATGTACGGGGGTAGAACAAATGACAACCATAGGAAGAGATAAACGGTAATAGATAATGGCAGAATAAAGGAAACATGATGATAAACTGCGAGACAAGAATGGCACGAGGCGAGGAGGGACAGTATCAAAGTCCACTAGGGAAAACTTTCTTTCATATATTCAGTGTAAAGAAATGAGAGGAGAACAACTCACAGTGTTTCTCAGAATCTCTCTTCTGAGGCTGTATGAAAACTGTCCTTTGATCTCTTGCCATGATTTTCTGTTTACCCTCTCGTATTCTCTGTAGGTCTTATTACCGAGATTTGTTTTATTTTTCATTTAAGGTTCTTGAATTAGTTGTTGACATGAGGTGGGATTTTTAGTACCAGGCTCTGAAATGGTTTCTACTGTCCACTGAAGGAAAGTGCGTGCCATACACGGGCGCTAGGCACTGTCCAGGTTCCCACCATACAGTCGAGCGGTACCAAGTGCCTCACACTAGAAGCAACATGTCGGACAACTTCACCCAGTGATCAGCGGAGGTCAGATACAGCTTGGAGTATCCTTGTGTTCTCAGCTAGGCTGTCAGCTGTCAAACTGAACGGTTCCTCTCACACGTACGACCCACTGTTGACTCAGAGGTTTGTCCATACTGGAAATGTTGACAGTATCTGATGGACAGGCGCAGTGAGCCATGACTCCCTCGTCAGTAAATTGCTGGTAGCTTGGTGTTTGCTGCTCTGTGATGGAAGGGTGAGTTGTACTTTTCATGACTGAAATTCATTTTGCTGTGTCTGGTGCCTGAATGGTGCCTGCTGGACACACTGTAGCAACAAGACGGATTGTATAGATATTGTGAGATGTGCATTTTCTTTCTTCTAAAGTAATATTCCATTATTGTGGGAGAATCTATTATTGTGGGAGAATCTTCTCTGATGATATCATGATAATTAGCGACGAGTGAATATATAGAGGGTTATAGGAATAGATGCAAAAGCTCACACAAATATACATAGATGAACAGAGAGACAGTGTGAGGAAATAAGAAAGAACGAGAGTGTGTGGTTAAAAGGAATTATAAAGAGAAAAGAAAGCTAAACAAGTAGACAGATAATATGCAAATCAATCACACGACAGATGGCAAAACAGCAAGTAACAGATCAAAGAGGTATCTGTATCATTTAGAAATAACATAAAACAATTGATGGCTGGATCTAAAAGTTGTGACGTGATGATGCATTCAGACGGAACTGAAGGTTGAAGTATCGTAATGAAAGTGACATTTCTTTGTCGAGGATTGTGTATAGAGGTGTGGTAACCTGTGTCATGCTCCAGCATACACTTCACCTCCCCAGTACCATGATGTGACTCATGATGTGTGTTTGTACCTTCCTCTGACACATTTCTACCTTCAAGCCCTTCCTAATTCTTGTCCACTATACTAATATTCATTTTATCTACTTACGTACACAAATACCATTCCTACGAGTCCTTTGTACAAGTTGCCCATCATACCTGCTTTGACCCCTTTTCAAAGGGTATCTCCTCATTAAGATTACACTGAATCGTACACTGTCCAAACACAACTTCTGGTTTACACTGATCTCACTATAATGACATAGTCCATCTTACACAACCTCCATCTAAAACTGTCTTCAACACAAACACAACCTTCATCTTACACTATCCTCAACACAAAAACAACCTTCATCTTACACTGTCCTCAACACAAATACAACCTTTATCTTACACTGTCCTCAACACAAACACAACCTTCATCTTACACTGTCCTCAACACAAACACAACCTCCATCTTACACTATCCTCAACACAAACACAACCTTCATCTTACACTGTCCTCAACACAAACACAACCTTCATCTTACACTGTCCTCAACGCAAACACAACCTCCATCTTACACTGTCCTCAACACAAACACAACCTTCATCTTACACTGTCCTCAACACAAACACAACCTCCATCTTACACTGTCCTCAACACAAACACAACCTTCATCTTACACTGTCCTCAACACAAACACAACCTACATCTTACACTGTCCTCAACACAAACACAACCTTCATCTTACACTGTCCTCAACACAAACACAACCTTTATCTTACACTGTCCTCAACACAAACACAACCTTCATCTTACACTGTCCTCAACACAAACACAACCTACATCTTACACTGTCCTCAACACAAACACAACCTTCATCTTACACTGTCCTCAACACAAACACAACCTACATCTTACACTGTCCTCAACACAAACACAACCTTCATCTTACACTGTCCTCAACACAAACACAACCTTTATCTTACACTGTCCTCAACACAAACACAACCTACATCTTACACTGTCCTCAACACAAACACAACCTTCATCTTACACTGTCCTCAACACAAAAACAACATTCATCTTACACTGTCCTCAACACAAACGCAACATTCATCCTACACTGTCCTCAACACAAACACAACCTACATCTTACACTGTCCTCAACACAAACACAACCTACATCTTACACTGTCCTCAACACAAACACAACCTTCATCTTACACTGTCCTCAACACAAAAACAACATTCATCTTACACTGTCCTCAACACAAACGCAACATTCATCCTACACTGTCCTCAACACAAACACAACCTTCATCTTACACTGTCCTCAACACAAACACAACCTCCATCTTACACTGTCCTCAACACAAACACAACCTTCATCTTACACTGTCCTCAACACAAACACAACCTTCATCTTACACTGTCCTCAACACAAACACAACCTACATCTTACACTGTCCTCAACACAAACACAACCTACATCTTACACTGTCCTCAACACAAACACAACCTTCATCTTACACTGGCCTCAACACAGACAGTCACTCACATAGACTAAATTATTCAGAAACATCCCATCTAACTTTCTCTGTCTCAAACCAGAATGCTTATCACTGTTTTTCCTCTGTTGCACAAAGTTCTATTAATCAACCTTATTGACGTTAAGAAAGTAGTAAAGAATCTGTTCCATTCAGCGAAGAGCCTCTTTATTAGCAGGCGTCAACGAATGTTGGTAGAGGAACGATTATGTGTTGTATTAGGACAGATAATCAAGTGGCGGACAGGTAATGTTGGTACTGTAGGGTTGACAAGATAAATATAAAGGATGAAAACCGTGAATTTCCCCATGCAGCTCTGGCCTGATGAGGAAGAGGTCGATAGCTGTTGCAGCTCTGCTGGATAAGAGCCCCAGGTATGGATGCCCAAGACCCCGTCCACTGGCAAACTGACTCTCGCTGGATCCAAGATTATGTCCTGCTGCTGCTGCTGCTGCATGGACAATATCTCCAAATGTGGACATGTTGCTTTAGGTGAAGAGCAAGGCTTTAAGGGGTTCACACTGAAATGACTTTTTTTCACCTGCTGTTACTGTCTTTCAGCACCACTCCACACGCCTTCCTGGCCACTGGGGTACATTGGATGTGGTTATAATGGTGGACAGGAGACCAGTAATGATGAGGCGAGGCAGACTCTGTAAAGACGAAGCGGGAATGAAAACGTCGACATTTACTAAGGTTCTCGGAAGTAAGAGAGTGTGTATATTTCAACTATGTATAATCACAGTCACATTACTGAAATTAATGTGTTTGATACAGTATCAACACTTTGAAGTGATATGTCTGATGACGTAATTACTGTGCTTGATACAGTATCAACACTTTGGAGTGATGTCTGATGACGTAATTACTGTACTTACTCCCTCACAATGACTGATGTATGTCGGTATTTGCCGGGTTATGAGAGAAACTACACAAAGGGTATACTGGACAAGACCCGGTCCTGCACGTCCAGGACCCGTCCAGTTCAGCACATCTCAACCTGATCAGATGTTGACAGTTCGTCTGAGCTGCCTGCATGATACTGGAGTAAACACAAGCCAGACCAGCCACGTCCTACCAATACTCGGCATAACCTGTCCCAGCCGACCAGACCTTGTTACAACCAGTATGACCCGACTTGATATGAACCAGAGTTACCCTCTAACTTACCTAACACACCTGCCACACCGGGGCTGGACTTGTCCTTATCTTACCATACTTTAGTACGATCTCATACTATTGTTTACTATCTTTTGTAACATGAAGCCAAGCCCTAAACATCATCATAAAAATATCATAATCTTTATATTCATCTTACGCACTTCTTGTAGTTTATTTCGCTTTTTATATGTCTTCTATTTCCTCGCCAAACTAAGCTTTTATATATATATATATATATATATATATATATATATATATATATATATATATATATATATATATTTATTTATTTATTTATTTATTTATTTTGCTTTGTCGCTGTCTCCCGCGTTAGCGAGGTAGCGCAAGGAAACAGACGAAAGAATGGCCCAACCCACCCACATAGACATGTATATACATACACGTCCACACACGCAAATATACATACCTATACATCTCAATGTACACATATACATACACACACAGACATGTACATATATACACATGTACATAATTCATACTGTCTGCCTTTATTTGTTCCCATCGCCACCCCGCCACACATGGAATAACAACCCTCTCCCCCCTCATGTGTGCGAGGTAGCGCTAGGAAAAGACAACAAAGGCCAAATTCGTTCACACTCAGTCTCTAGCTGTCATATAATAATGCACCGAAACCACAGCTCTCTTTCCACATCCAGGCCCCACACAACTTTCCATGGTTTACCCCAGACGCTTCACATGCCCTGGTTCAATCCATTGACAGCACGTCGACCTCGGTATACCACATCGTTCCAATTCACTCTATTCCTTGCACGCCTTTCACCCTCCTGCATGTTCAGGCCCCGATCACTCAAAATCTTTTTCACTCCATCTTTCCACTCAAAATTTGGTCTCCCACTTCTCCTCGTTCCCTCCACCTCTGACACATATATCCTCTTTGTCAATCTTTCCTCACTCATTCTCTCCATGTGACCAAACCATTTCAAAACACCCTCTTCTGCTCTCTCAACCACACTCTTTTTATTTCCACACATCACTCTTACCCTATTATTACTTACTCGATCAAACCACCTCACCCCACATATTGTCCTCAAACATCTCATTTCCAGCACATCCACCCTCCTGCGCACAACTCTTTCCATAGCCCACGCCTCGCAACCATACAACATTGTTGGAACCACTATTCCTTCAAACATACCCATTTTTGCTTTCCGAGATAATGTTCTCGACTTCCAAACATTCTTCAATGCTCCCAGAATTTTCGCCCCCTCCCCCACCCTATGATTCACTTCCACTTCCATGGTTCTATCCGCTGCCAGATCCACTCCCAGATACCTAAAACACTTTACTTCCTCCAGTTTTTCTCCATTCAAACTTACCTCCCAATTGACTTGACCCTCAACCCTACTGTACCTAATAACCTTGCTCTTATTCACATTTACTCTTAACTTTCTTCTTTCACACACTTTACCAAACTCAGTCACCAGCTTCTGCAGTTTCTCACATGAATCAGCCACCAGCGCCGTATCATCAGCGAACAACAACTGACTCACTTCCCAAGCTCTCTCATCCACAACAGACTTCATACTTGCCCCTCTTTCCAAAACTCCTGCATTCACCTCCCTAACAACCCCATCCATAAACAAATTAAACAACCAGGGAGACATCACACACCCCTGCCGCAAACCTACATTCACTGAGAAACAATCACTTTCCTCTCTTTCTACACGTACACATGCCTTACATCCTCGATAAAAACTTTTCACTGCTTCTAACAACTTACCTCCCACACCATATATATATATATATATATATATATATATATATATATATATATATATATATATATATATATATATATATATATATATACATATATATATATATATATATATATATATATATATATATATATATATATATATATATATATATATATATATATATATATATATATATATATATATATATATATATATATATATATATTTATATATATATATATATATATATATATATATATATATATATATATATATATATATATATATATATATATATATATATGTATATATATATATATATATATATATATATATATATATATATATATATATATATATATATATATATATATACATATATATATATATCATCTTATTATCATTTTATTTTACTTTGTTGCTGTCTCCCGCGTTAGCGAGGTAGCGCAAGGAAACAGACGCAGGAATGGCTCAACCCACCCACATACACATGTATATACATACACGTCCACACACGCAAATATACATACCATACATCTCAACGCATACATATATGTACACGCACAGACATATACATATATTCACATTTACATAATTCATACTGTCTGCGCAAGGTAGCTCTAGGGAAAGACAACAAAGGTCACATTCGTTCACACTCAGTCTTTAGCTGTCATGTAATAATGCACCGAAACCACAGCTCCCTTTCAACATCCAGGCCCCACACAACTTTCCATGGTTTACCCCAGACGCTTCACATGCCCTGATTCAACCCATTGACAGCACGTCGACCCCGGTATACCACATCGTTCCAATTCACTATTCCTTGCACGCCTTTCACCCTCCTGCATGTTCAGGCCCCGATCTCTCAAAATCTTTTTCACTCCATCCTTCCACCTCCAATTTGGTTTCCCACTTCTCTTTGTTCCCTCCACCTCTGGCACATATATCCTCTTGGTCAATCTTTCCTCACTCATTCTCTCCATGTGACCAAACCCTTTCAAAACACCTTCTACTGGTCTCTCAACCACACTCCTTTTATTACCACACATCTCTCTTACCTATTATTACTTACTCGATCAAACCACCTCACACCACATATTGTCCTCAAACATCTCATTTCCAGCACATTCACCCTCCTGCGCACAACTCTATCTATAGCCCACGCCTCGCTACCATATAACATTGTTGGAGCCAATATTCCTTCAAACATACCCATTTTTGCTTTCCGAGATAATGTTCTCGACTTCAACACATTCTTCAACGCTCCCAGAACTTTCGCTCCCTTTCCCACCCTATGATTCACTTCCGCTTCCATGGCTCAATCCGTTGTCAAATCCACTCCCAGATATCTAAAACACTTCACTTCCTCCAGTTTTTCTCCATTTAAATTTACCTCCCAAATGACTTGTCCCTCAACCCTACTGTACCTAATAACCTTGCTCTTATTCACATTTACTCTCAGCTTTCTTCTTTCACACACTTTACCAAACTCATTCATCAGATTCTGCAGTTTCTCATACGAATCAGCCACCAGCGCTCTATCATCAGCGAACAACACCTGACTCACTTCCCAAGCTCTCTCATCCACAACAGACTGCATACTTGCCCCTCTTTCCAAAACTCTTGCATTCACCTCCCTAACAACCCCATCCATAAACAAATTAAACAACCATGGAGAAATCACACAACTCTGCCGCAAACCTACATTCACTGAGAACCAATCACTTTCCTTTCTTCTTACACGTACAGAAGCCTTACATCCTCGATAAAAACTTTTCACTGCTTCTAACAACTTGCCTTCCACACCATATATTCTTAATACCTTCCACAGAACATCTCTATCAAATCTATCATAGACCTTCTCCAGATCCATAAATGCTACATGCAAATCCATTTGCTTTTCTAAGTATTTCTCACATACATTCCTCAAAGCAAACACCTGATCCACACATCCTCTACCACTTCTGAAACCACACTGCTCTTCCCCAATCTGATGATCTGTACATGCCTTCACTCTCTCAATCAATATCCTCCCATATAATTTCCCAGGAATACTCAACAAACTCATACCTCTGTAATTTGAGCACTCAGTCTTATCCCCTTTGCCTTTGTACAATGGCATTATGCAAGCATTCTTTCCAATCCTCAGGCACCTCACCATGAATCATACATACACTAAATAACCTTACCAACCAGTCAACAATACTGTCACCCCCTTTTTTGATAAATTCCACTGCAATACCATCCAAACCCGCTGCCTTGCAGGCTTTCATCTTCCGCAAAGCTTTTACTACCTCTTCTCTGTTTACCAAATCATTCTCCCTAACCCTCTCACTTTGCACACCACCTCGACCAAAACACCCTATATCTGCCACTCTATCATCAAACACATTCAACAAACTTTCAAAATACTCACTCCATCTCCTTCTCACATCACCACTACTTGTTATCACCTCCCCATTAGCCCCCTTCACTGAAGTTCCCATTTGTTCCCTTTGTCTTACCCACTTTATTTACCTCCTTCCAAGACATCTTTTTTATTCTCCCTAAAATTTAATGATACTCTCTCACCCCAACTCTCATTTGCCCTCTTTTTCACCTCTTGCACCTTTCTCTTGACCTCCTGCCTCTTTCTTTTATACATCTCCCAGTCATTTGCATTATTTCCCTCCAAAAATCGTCCAAATGCCTCTCTCTTCTCTTTCACTAATAATCTTACTTCTTCATCCCACCACTCACTACCCTTTCTAATCTGCCCACCTCCCATGCTTCTCATGCCACAAGCATCTTTTCCGCAAGCCATCACTGCTTCCCTAAATACGTCCCATTCCTCCCCCACTCCCCTTATGTCCCCTTGAGCGTGTGATCAAGTATATTCCCATGAGTCCGGGGAAAATGAAACACTATAAGTTCCCAAGTGCACTTTCGTGTAATATTCACACCATCAGGGGAGAATCATGAAAGAAATATAACAGTCAGTTGATATACAGCGAAGAGACGTAGCTAGGACGCCATTTTGTAAACAAGTGACTACCTGAATGTAGGTCGGGTGAGTTCGAGTCTGGCAATAAGCGTATAGTAAACTTATTATGTGGACTAGAAGGGGAACTCTTTACAAATTTTATCAACAGTAAAGCCATCCAATTTGTATAGACCTTCACTAATACAAATTGAATAGCTTTATTGTTGATAAAATTTGTAAACAGTTTCTCTTCTTGTCTACATAACAAGTTTACGATACGCTTGTTGCCAGACTCGAACACAGTCGGAGGTAAATATGAGTATGTGCAAATCGCGGTACCTTCGCTCTGGTGAACATCTTGCCATGTGACCCGAAAGTGTCAGTATCATCTACCTCCATACGATAGGTTTCGAGTTTCGAAATATCTGTTTCCTAGATATATACAGACAAAGCATTTCAGTGAGAGTATGGATGAAGGGCACATATCTAGGGGTAGGTGGAGGGAAGTATACAGCGTACAGTGGGTACAATACATCGACATACGAGGATGAAAGGTGGGTCCGAGTGAGGCCCATGGACCCTAAGGGTCCCTTTCCTGCCAGGAGGGTGGGGTATATTACTGCAGGAAGAGGACTTACAAACATATTACTAATATATTCCATTATCATATAATGAAGCAGGAAGTTATTCCCACTGATATACATTGAGACATGAAGGTTTTGCTACTAATATACACTAGTATTACCACTAACTTATAGTGAAACAGGAAGATCTGGACTGGTAAAAAATAGTGAAACATAAAGGTTTGAACAGTGATATGGAATGATACATCGAGATTTACCATTATTACAGAGAAACATGAAGGATTTTTGTTAATTGGCAAGATAAAAAGGTTTGATCATTTATTTAAGTGAGACATACAGGTTTAATCAGTGACACTGAAGGAAATGTGAAGGGTTTACCAATGAAATACAGTGAAACATGGAAGATTCATCAGTAATGTGAAATGAAATGTGAAAGCCTTCCAGTAATCCAAGGCGAAACAAGAAGGTTATATTAGTAGAATGCAGTGAAATATTAAGTGTTTACCAGTATGGTACAGTGAAATGTGTAACTGTACATCTCCCCTACGGATGCAGGGCTATGGAAATACTGCAGTTTCTGATATGAATATATTTAGGTCATTTTAGTTATGTGCTTCTTAGCTGGCTGCGATCCTTAATCATCTATTTCCTCGACCTCTAAAAACCCCTAAACCTTCCCCTCCTCTTGGAAGCATGCCTTGGTGCTGCCCATGCCCTGTGAGAGGAGACCTTGCTAACGTTTCTAACGTTCCTCCCATCACTCTCATTTCTGTCCCCAGTGTGACTGAAATTTTTCTAAACTCAAATTTTCTTAAAAACTTAAGAATCTCAGTATCTTCTCTCAGATGACCAATAAGGCTCACAATGGTACTGGCCACATTCTCTTCTATGTAAACAACGTATGTTCAATTCTTTTTTGTTCAGGAGTGTGGAAAAACAAAAATATTCTTGCTGACGAAGAAGAATGGTGGTGTCTGGAAACCTTTGCGAGGACAGTGCCTCGACCTGAAGGCCCTGAAGTCTCATCAGATGAAATATAATCCTTTCAGACTTTTCCGTCCACTAAACTGTATGAAAGACGACCATCCCTTCTGCCTTCACGCCGTCACGTTGAATACAACCTGGCGTCATCATGCACGATGGAGGAGGCCGGTCGGAAACATTCACTAAATTCTCCGGGCAAGAGCAACACAAAGCGGATGCTCTGTCAGCTATCTTCGGCCATGGATGGCTCAGTATGTGGGAGACCAGCGGTGTTACCGGGTGATCAGGTCGTACATTACACATGAAATATGAATGTTTTGCAGGAAAACCCGAGAGACGTGTGTCATTATGGTGGGAGCTGGTCTGTGTACGACACTGGACTATGTGGCGATGAACAGTGGTTGTGAGGGGTTTACGTAACTCTCTCTCTCTCTCTCTCTCTCTCTCTCTCTCTCTCTCTCTCTCTCTCTCTCTCTCTCTCTCTCTCTCTCTCTCTCTCTCTCTCTCTCTCTCTCTCTCTCCCCACGTTTTCGGAAGCATCACTGAGGTGATATAATCGTACGTACGTAGTTAGTTATGAGAGAGATAATGAGATTTGTTGATGAAGGCGCTAGTGTAGTGACAGGACGCCCTAGTCTTTACCTGTCTGGGTCCTCGCAGGGTAAAGTGAATCGGTCGAATTTGACCAGGATAGTGAAGGGCAACAGCCAGTCATGGGAAGAATATAGAGAAGAGGCGTAATGGGATGACCATGTAGGAGAGAGACAGGAGAGCAGGTTAAGTGTAGGAAATGAGACTGGAAAGCAGGAACTTGGTATATAAGAATACTTGAAAAAATGCAGAGAAGGCAAAGGCTGGAGGGGAACTATCGAACCCAAAGAGCAGAAGTGAACAAAGAATATATAGGTAAACATAAAAAAATAGTGAGAACAAGCAATAGAACGAGCAGTAAACAAGCAATACATCAGAGAAGAATCAGAGCACAGAACAAAGACACGAGGATGTAGTAACAGAAAACGGAACAAGGAAGATGAAATACAGGGATGAGGCGGTAGCCAGAGAAAACGGGATGGGGGAGGCAACACTGGTACCAGGTCGTGGTGACACACACTAGAGAGTTACCATCACTCCACGTCGTCAGTTCCTGGTGACACACACTAGAGAGTTACCATCACTCCTCGTCGTCAGTTCCTGGTGACACACACTAGAGAGTTACCATCACTCCTCGTCGTCAGGTCCTGGTGACACACACTAGAGAGTTACCATCACTCCTCGTCGTCAGGTCCTGGTGACACACACTAGAGAGTTACCATCACTCCTCGTCGTCAGGTCCTGGTGACACACACTAGAGAGTTACCATCACTCCTCGTCGTCAGGTCCTGGTGACACACACTAGAGAGTTACCATCACTCCTCGTCGTCATGTCCTGGTGACACACACTAGAGAGTTACCATCACTCCTCGTCGTCAGGTCCTGGTGACACACACTAGAGAGTTACCATCACTCCTCGTCGTCACAAGTCTTATAACGTCAACATCAACATCAGTAAACATCTTTGATAATCCTCCCATCTAAGGTTAAGGCTGACCACACCTTCCTGCCAGCTGAAACGTTCATGACTGTTAGAACGTTTATAAATGGTCAACATACTTACTTTGTAAACGATTACGAATGTTCATATTATGAAAAAATTGTTAGAACTGAAAGTTTATAGCTTGTATCTTGAAACATTATCATTACGAAAGGATCTATCATAAACTTTCAAAAAGCTTTGATGGTATTTAGAAATGATTCCACATTCCGTACTGAGTTTGATCCAAGGTTTCTTGTTCAGTTGGTGATGATGTCTTGATAACCCTCACGTCAGCGGTGTCTGGCTACCACTCTGCATGAAGAACATGTGTGGTACTGGAAGTGGTCATATACAGGGAAAGTTACGAAAGGTCCTCAAGTACACAATGTTATATAGAGATATTAAGTAATGCATACACTGAAGTTGAGGTCTGCCAGATCCACAAGTCACAAGTCTGGGAGGATACCATTGATGGAGACCACCAGTGAGGTCTGCTAGATCCACAAGTCACAAGTCTGGGAGGATACCATTGATGGAGACCACCAGTGAGGTCTGCTAGATCCACAAGTCACAAGTCTGGGAGGATACCATTGATGGAGACCACCAGTGAGGCCTGCCAGATCCACAAGTCACAAGTCTGGGAGGATACCATTGATGGAGACAACCAGTGAGGCCTGCCAGATCCACAAGTCACAAGTCTGGGAGGATACCATTGATGGAGACCACCAGTGAGGCCTGCCAGATCCACAAGTCACAAGTCTGGGAGGATACCATTGATGGAGACCACCAGTGAGGCCTGCCAGATCCACAAGTCACAAGTCTGGGAGGATACCATTGATGGAGACCACCAGTGAGGTCAAGATGAACAATACAAGGAGTCACAGTTCATGTCAGTTACAAATGACGCTGAAGCCTGCACTGTCATCATGCACTAAGTAATACAGTAGGTAGGTGATCATATACTGAGTGATGCAACTGGTAGGCCATCATACATTCAGTGATACAACAGGTAGGTCACCATGCAATCAGTAATATAACACACTAGTCATCATACTTTCAGGTATGCAAGGAGGCCATCTTACAGTAATATAAAGGGTCGCCCAAGCAGTACAACAGGTAGATCACTATGCACTCAGTAATACAATAGGTAGATCACTATGCACTCAGTAATACAATAGGTAGATCACTATGCACTCAGTAATACAATAGGTAGATCACTATGCACTCAGTAATACAATAGGTAGATCACTATGCACTCAGTAATACAATAGGTAGATCACTATGCACTCAGTAATACAATAGGTAGATCACTATGCACTCAGTAATACAACAGGTAGATCACTATGCACTCAGTAATACAATAGGCAGATCACTATACACTCAGTAATACAATAGGTAGATCACTATGCACTCAGTAATACAATAGTTAGATCACTATACACTCAGTAATACAATAGGTAGATCACTATGCACTCAGTAATACAACAGGTAGATCACTATGCACTCTGTAATACAATAGGTAGATCACTATACACTCAGTAATACAATAGGTAGATCACTATGCACTCAGTAATACAATAGGTAGATCACTATACACTCAGTAATACAATAGGTAGATCACTATGCACTCAGTAATACAATAGGTAGATCACTATACACTCAGTAATACAATAGGTAGATCACTATGCACTCAGTAATACAATAGGTAGATCACTATGCACTCAGTAATACAATAGGTAGATCACTATGCACTCAGTAATACAATAGGTAGATCACTATGCACTCAGTAATACAATAGGTAGATCACTATACACTCAGTAATACAACAGGTAGATCACTATACACTCAGTAATACAATAGGTAGATCACTATGCACTCAGTAATACAATAGGTAGATCACTATGCACTCAGTAATACAATAGGTAGATCACTATACACTCAGTAATACAATAAGTAGATCACTATGCACTCAGTAATACAATAGGTAGATCACTATACACTCAGTAATACAATAGGTAGATCTCTATACACTCAGTAATACAATAGGTAGATCACTATGCACTCAGTAATACAGTAGGTAGATCACTATGCACTCAGTAATACAATAGGTAGATTACTATACACTCAGTAATACAATAAGTAGATCACTATACACTCAGTAATACAATAGGTAGATCAATATACACTCACTAATACAATAGGTAGATCACTATGCACTCAGTAATACAATAGGTAGATCACTATACACTCAGTAATACAATAGGTAGATCACGATGCACTCAGTAATACGATAGGTAAATCACTATACACTCACTAATACAACAGGTAGATCACTATGCACTCAGTAATACGATAGGTAGATCACTATACACTCAGTAATACAACAGGTAGATCACTATGCACTCAGTAATACAATAGGTAGATCACTATACACTCAGTAATACTACAGGTAGATCACTATGCACTCAGTAATACAATAGGTAGATCACTATACACTCAGTAATACAACAGGTAGATCACTATGCACTCAGTAATACAATAGGTAGATCACTATACACTCAGTATTACAACAGGTAGATCACTATGCACTCAGTAATACAATAGGTAGATCACTATACACTCAGTAATACAACAGGTAGATCACTATGCACTCAGTAATACAATAGGTAGATCACTATACACTCAGTAGTACAACAGGTAGATCACTATGCACTCAGTAATACGATAGGTAGATTACTATGCACTCAGTAATACAATAGGTAGATCACTATGCACTCAGTAATACAATAGGTAGATCACTATACACTCAGTAATACAACAGGTAGATCACTATGCACTCAGTAATACAATAGGTGGATCACTATACACTCAGTAATACTACAGGTTGATCGCTATGCACTCAGTAATACAATAGGTAGATCACTATACACTCAGTAATACAACAGGTAGATCACTATTCACTCAGTAATACAATAGGTAGATCACTATACACTCAGTAATACAACAGGTAGATCACTATACACTCAGTAATACAACAGGTAGATCACTATGTACTCAATGATACAACAGGTAGATCACTATGCACTCAATAATACAACAGTTAGATCACTATGCACTCAGTAATACAACAGGTATACAATGATAGAGAATACATAGGAATTCACACAGCAACTGAACACTGGATTATTTCGAGACTGTTTTCATAGAGGAAAAAGTCTTAGACTCATGGATCAATTGGGTGAAAATAGAAAGACATACAAGTGTTTCAAAAAGAAAGATCGGGAAAACTCTTCATGTAAGTAAGCAAGCGTCAGTGTTATCATGTAAGTAAGCAAGCGTCTGTGTTATCATGTAAGTAAGCAAGCGTCAGTGTTATCATGTAAGTAAGCAAGCGTCAGTGTTATCATGTAAGAAAGCAAGCGTCAGTGTTATCATGTAAGTAAGCAAGCGTCAGTATTATCATGTAAGTAAGCAAGCGTCAGTGTTATCATGTAAGTAAGCAAGCGTCAGTGTTATCATGTAAGTAAGCAAGCGTCAGTGTTATCATGTAAGTAAGCAAGCGTCAGCGTTATCATGTAAGTAAGCAAGCGTCAGCGTTATCATGTAAGTAAGCAAGCGTCAGTGTTATCATGTAAGTAAGCAAGCGTCAGTGTTATCATGTAAGTAAGCAAGCGTCAGTGTTATCATGTAAGTTAGCAAGCGTCAGTGTTATCATGTAAGTAAGCAAGCGTCAGTGTTATCATGTAAATTAGCAAGCGTCAGTGTTATCATGTAAGTAAGCATGCGTCAGTGTTATCATGTAAGTTAGCAAGCGTCAGTGTTATCATGTAAGTAAGCAAGCGTCAGTGTTATCATGTAAGTAAGCAAGCGTCAGTGTTATCATGTAAGTAAGCAAGCGTCAGTGTTATCATGTAAGTAAGCAAGCGTTAGTGTTATCATGTAAGTAAGCAAGCGTCAGTGTTATCATGTAAGTTAGCAAGCGTCAGTGTTATCATGTAAGTAAGCATGCGTCAGTGTTATCATGTAAGTAAGCAAGCGTCAGTGTTATCATGTAAGTAAGCAAGCGTCAGTTTTATCATGTAAGTAAGCAAGCGTCAGTGTTATCATGTAAGTTAGCAAGCGTCAGTGTTATCATGTAAGTAAGCAAGCGTCAGTGTTATCATGTAAGTAAGCAAGAGTCAGTGTTATCATGTAAGTTAGCAAGCGTCAGTGTTATCATGTAAGAAAGCAAGCGTCAGTGTTATCATGTAAGTAAGCAAGCGTCAGTGTTATCATGTAAGTTAGCAAGCGTCAGTGTTATCATGTAAGTAAGCAAGCGTCAGTGTTATCATGTAAGTAAGCAAGCGTCAGTGTTATCATGTAAGTAAGCAAGCGTCAGTGTTATCATGTAAGTAAGCAAGCGTCAGTGTTATCATGTAAGTAAGCAAGCGTCAGTGTTATCATGTAAGTTAGCAAGCGTCAGTGTTATCATGTAAGTAAGCATGCGTCAGTGTTATCATGTAAGTAAGCAAGCGTCAGTGTTATCATGTAAGTAAGCAAGCGTCAGTGTTATCATGTAAGTAAGCAAGCGTCAGTGCTATCATGTAAGTAAGCAAGCGTCAGTGTTATCATGTAAGTAAGCAAGCGTCAGTGTTATCATGTAAGTAAGCAAGCGTCAGTGTTATCATGTAAGTAAGCAAGCGTCAGTGTTATCATGTAAGTAAGCAAGCGTCAGTGTTATCATGTAAGTAAGCAAGAGTCAGTGTTATCATGTAAGTTAGCAAGCGTCAGTGTTATCATGTAAGAAAGCAAGCGTCAGTGTTATCATGTAAGTAAGCAAGCGTCAGTGTTATCATGTAAGTTAGCAAGCGTCAGTGTTATCATGTAAGTAAGCAAGCGTCAGTGTTATCATGTAAGTAAGCAAGCGTCAGTGTTATCATGTAAGTAAGCAAGCGTCAGTGTTATCATGTAAGTAAGCAAGCGTCAGTGTTATCATGTAAGTAAGCAAGCGTCAGTGTTATCATGTAAGCAAGCGTCAGTGTTATCATGTAAGTAAGCAAGCGTCAGTGTTATCATGTAAGTAAGCAAGCGTCAGTGTTATCATGTAAGTAAGCAAGCGTCAGTGTTATCATGTAAGTAAGCAAGCGTCAGTGTTATCATGTAAGTAAGCAAGCGTCAGTGTTATCATGTAAGCAAGCGTCAGTGTTATCATGTAAGTAAGCAAGCGTCAGTGTTATCATGTAAGTAAGCAAGCGTCAGTGTTATCATGTAAGTAAGCAAGCGTCAGTGTTATCATGTAAGTAAGCAAGCGTCAGTGTTATCATGTAAGTAAGCAAGCGTCAGTGTTATCATGTAAGTAAGCAAGCGTCAGTGTTATCATGTAAGTAAGCAAGCGTCAGTGTTATCATGTAAGTTAGCAAGCGTCAGTGTTATCATGTAAGTTAGCAAGCGTCAGTGTTATCATGTAAGTAAGCAAGCGTCAGTGTTATCATGTAAGTAAGCAAGCGTCAGTGTTATCATGTAAGTAAGCAAGCGTCAGTGTTATCATGTAAGTAAGCAAGCGTCAGTGTTATCATGTAAGTTAGCAAGCGTCAGTTTTATCATGTAAGTTAGCAAGCGTCAGTGTTATCATGTAAGTAAGCAAGCGTCAGTGTTATCATGTAAGTAAGCAAGCGTCAGTGTTATCATGTAAGTTAGCAAGCGTCAGTGTTATCATGTAAGTTAGCAAGCGTCAGTGTTATCATGTAAGTAAGCAAGCGTCAGTGTTATCATGTAAGTTAGCAAGCGTCAGTGTTATCATGTAAGTTAGCAAGCGTCAGTGTTATCATGTAAGTAAGCAAGCGTCAGTGTTATCATGTAAGTAAGCAAGCGTCAGTGTTATCAGTGTGGGATTGGAAGCGACATTTTCATGAGATGTTTTCTTGACCGTATTTCTGGTTTCAACCATGGCAGTTCGTCAATCATTCCGTATGTCAACAATCTAACTGAAGAAAATGTACTTCGTCTCAATCGAGGTTTAACATTTGCCCACAAGTTTGTATCCATTATTACAAATGAAATGGAAAAAGTCTATCCTTAAGCAGCTTATTACATGGAGGTTATCAAAGCGTTTGAAAGTTTTGAATACATGTATTAGATCTCCTCTTAACCTTTATTTTACTGAGCTAAATAGATTTAAGTCGCTTGGTTAACTCTTTTCAAAAGAAATCATTTCTCAGCCCGAGAATCATCTTGGTAGCTGGCCTCTGTACTGTCTTCATTCCATCTATGTCCATTGTCAACTTGCGTAACCAAACTTGAACACAGTATTCAAGCTGAGGACGCAACAGTGACTTATAAATTGAAGGGATTATTTCCCTGGACATATATTCGATCGCACTTCCTGTAAACCAAAGAACTTTGTTCACCTTTTTAACTGCTTTTGTGCAGTAGTGGCTTGGCTTAAGCTCGCCCAAGATTATTACACCCAAGTCATCTTCCTTAGTCATCACCCAAAATTATTACACCCAAGTCATCTTCCTCAGTCATCATTACACCCAAGTCGTCTTCCTCAGTCATCATTACACCCAAGTCGTCTTCCTCAGCCATCATCATCTGTAGTTCAATACAAGTCATACTGTAACTTGCCTTTTCCTGTTTATTTCCGACATATGAAACTTTGCGCTTAAGTTTGAAAATCATTTACCACCTGTGAGCTTATGACTGGTTATGGATGATATATTAATCAAGGTGTATATGCAAGTCACACAGGCAAGAATCTCTCTCTCTCTCTCTCTCTCTCTCTCTCTCTCTCTCTCTCTCTCTCTCTCTCTCTCTCTCTCTCTCTCTCTGTTATGATCAGATGATGAACATTATGCAATGCCTTTTTTGCCATTTATGTTGATTGCTGATTGGTAATTGGGACTCAGAGTTTTGGTCGCTGAAGTTACGAATTTGATATCATATTGATTAAGCATCCAATAATGAACAAATTGTTCCACGCAGTAAGATGCATTTATCTTTCCATTACAGTGACTCATCTGTCCATTGTGAATCAATGACATTGTAGAATAAACCATTGTCTGATTATAAGAAAATACCGGGAACTGGTGTGTGACACTGAACCAAACAACCGATCCTAAAACCCATACATTAAAGCCTTTATCCTGCAGCACACATCATCATACGTGACGTCATGATTAAGTAAGAGGTCGTGGTCAGTAGATGGACAGTAGAACCTCCGTCAGGATACAAGACCACTCGAACCACCGGAGATCTGGAATCAAACGAACCCAGAGAAACATAAGGATCTCTTAGCCCGGGTCATAGAGAGGTGACAGCATAGTACGAGAACTGGATCGTCGACCGTGTGGTGACAAGCATTAGGTCACCCTGGCCAAGATGGGAAGACTTTCCCATTCACGAGAATCAGGTCATTGACCAGCAGGCGAACAACACGGGCATACACAGCACGGCTCACGAACCCGACATCACGACACACCAACTTGTGAAAGACAACAGAATCCGAACTTAATAACAGAATCAAAACGTGACAATAGAATTTTGAACGTGGCAGGAGAATTTAAACGTGACAACAGAATCCGAACCTGACGACAGAATCTGAATGTGGCAACAGAATTTGAATGTGGCAGCAGAATGTAAACGTATGATGCAATGGCCCAAGTTATACTGAAACAGAGGAAGTTTGGCTCAGCCGAAAAAAAAAAATTTGATCGACCAGAGGGAGGTGGACACTGTCCCGCATCTACCACTCAAGACTGACACAAGTTGACCCCATCATCTTGGGCAGGTGTGTAGCACTGCACACCTGATGAGTGAGTAGTCATACCTTAAGATTTCCTTATGTTCTGGGATCTTTGGGTTAGAGCTCGTCCCTGGATGATACAGTGTCTTGCATAATAACACAAGTCTTCCCTCAGAGACTCTTTAACCTTCTGACTCACTCTCCCGAGACCACTAATAACACCTTCAAATATCCTTAAGTGTGTGTGTGTGTGTGTGTGTGTGTGTGTGTGTGTGTGTGTGTGTGTGTGTGTGTGTGTATGTGGCTTAGTGGTTGATAGATAGATAGATAGAGAGAGAGAGAGAGAGAGAGAGAGAGAGAGAGAGAGAGAGAGAGAGAGAGAGAGAGAGAGAGAGAGAGAGAGAGAGAGAGAGAGAGAGAGAGAGAGGCAGGTAAGCAACTACTTCCCATATGACCATCATGCCCCACACTTATGGTTGTTATCACAGTAGAGTCAACATGGTTGGTTGTACCATTACCTCACTTATGGTTGTTATCACAGTAGAGTCAACATGGTTGGTTGTACCATTACCTCACTTATGGTTGTTATCACAGTAGAGTCAACATGGTTGGTTGTACCATTACCTCACTTATGGTTGTTATCACAGTAGAGTCAACATGGTTGGTTGTACCATTACCTCACTTATTCCACCGTTACCTCACCTTCCATTCCCTATGTTCATTAGTTATATACGTCAAAGATGACTGACGAGTATCACAAAGAGAGAAGGACTGTGGTAGTGATGATCCCCTGGCTTGGTGCAGGTCAGAGCCAAATGCGTCCCCAAGTGTGAACCAGTCAGCTCACACTTACCTGGCACCTCCTGCCACCAGTGTTCCTAGTGAACGTCTGGTCAACGGTGATGCTGCAACAACGTAATATCAGGAGGGAAGAAGCTTGCATGGAGACAAAGATGTAAGAACATTGGTTTTTGAATATTGCTTCTTCCTTATCCCAAGAATGATATAGAAAGATAGATAGATAGATAGACATATCAGTCACATCTGACGTGTATGGGCTTACCATGCGAGTACAGCTGATAAGATTTGATAATAATTTCATATAGAAACGAAAGACATATAAAATTCTTTCACCCACAGCATATTCTTAAGTGGTATTTGTTGGGTTCTGTGTCTGCCTTTGTGTCCTAAATGAGCCGAGGAGGAAAGTATAGCTGAAGTGTGTAGAACAAAGAGAAGGTCTGAGCTTTTGTTGAGACAATAATGGGAAGGACAAGAGGAAGTAACGACGACCTATTGTCTACACAGAACAAGTGAGGACCACCTCGGTATAGTCTTGTGGGTACAAGTCATTACCACGACTCCTGAAGGAATTGATTACTCTTCCTGCTCATAACCCCGGGTCTCTGGCCGGCAGGTAACAGCAGCAGGACTCACGAAGGATCAAAACAACCAACATAACAATTAGTAATGCTGAGAGTAACATCGAAGCTGAATATCTACTTGGGGTACATTCTTCCAGCACTAAGAAGGTCTTGTTAACACCTCCCATCTCTCGTAATACCTGCTGGCAACATTTGTGTGTATGTATGTAGTTGTGTGCAGCACTTGTGTGGGTCTGCGCCTGAAAATGTTAATGAGTAGGGTTTGTACATGTGCGCGCGCGCGCGCGCATGTGTGTGTGTGTGTGTGTGTGTGTGTGTGTGTGTGTGTGTGTGTGTGTGTGTGTGTGTGTGTGTGCTCTGTAGTAGAAGAAGTAACCGTGTCACTGTGTCTAAGTTTTTGAGAATTCTTCGGTTGACTGGGTGGTGCTGGGAGGGTAGAGAGAAGAGTGAGGCAGGAGAGTGGGAGGGAAAGTGAAAAAAAAAAAAGGTAGCAGGGAAAAGAGAGACAGGAGGGAGGGAGGGAAGGAGGGAGAGTGAACAGAAAGGTGGCAGGGAGATACAGGCAGCTGAAATAATTGTTAAAGCAAGCTACAGAATTGAACGAATAATCAGCATATCAGAAAATTTATGTTTTGTCAAACTGAGCCTTATACCAAGGAGGCAGATCTACCACTGAAAAATGAAAGATTTCTATATGTTTGTATGTGCAGGAAATATAAGAAAGTGTGAAACAGAAAGTATAGCTATACAAGTTGATTAGGACGGCCATGTTGGACAAAAGACAGATGGCATGGAAAGTGTGACTGGCGCATTCGGAAACAAATATGGTGAAGGAGACAGAGAAATTGCCAACATGGTTTTCGACCGAATACAGGACCCAGTGATTTAAGGTTTTGCCAGAAGAAGAAGGAGTCACGCGGGGAGTACTCATCCTCCTCGAGGGCTCAGATTGAGGTGTCTACATGTGTGTGGATGCAACCAAGATGAGAAAAAAGGAGAGATAGGTAGTATGTTTGAGGAAAGGAACCTGGATGTTTTGGCTCTGAGTGAAACGAAGCTCAAGGGTAAAGGGGAAGAGTGGTCTGGGAATGTTTTGGGAGTAAAGTCAGGGGTTAGTGAGAAGACAAGAGCAAGGGAAGGAGTAGCACTACTCCTGAAACAGGAGTGGTGGGAGTATGTGATAGAGTGTAAGAAAGTAAATTCTAGATTGATAAGGGTAAAGCTGAAAGTGGATGGAGAGAGATGGGTGATTATTGGTGCATATGCACCTGGGCATGAGAAGAAAGATCATGAGAGGCAAGTGTTTTGGGAGCAGCTGAGTGAGTGTGTTAGTAGTTTGATGCACGAGACCGGGTTATAGTGATGGGTGATTTGAAATCAAAGGTGAGTAATGTGGCAGTTGAGGGAATAATTGATGTACATGGGGTGTTAAGTGTTGTAAATGAAATGGTGAAGAGCTTGTAGATTTATGTGCCGAAAAAGGACTGGTGATTGGGAATACCTGGTTTGAAAATCGAGATATACATAAGTATACGTATGTAAATACGAGAGATGGCCAGAGAGCGTTATTGGATTACGTGTTAATTGATAGGCGCGCGAAAGAGAGACTTTTGGATACAGATGAGCTGAGAGGTGCAACTGGAAGGATGTCTGATCATTATCTTGTGGAGGCGAAGATGAAGATTTGTAGAGGTTTTCAGAAAAGAAGAGAGAATGTTGGGGTGAAGAGAGTGGTGAGAGTAAGTGAGCTTGGGAAGGAGACTTGTATGAGGAAGTACCAGGAGGGACTGAGTACAGAATGGAAAAAGGTGAGAACAAAGGACGTAAGGGGAGTGGGGGTGGAATGGGATGCATTGAGGGAAGCAGTGATGGCTTGCGCAAAAGATGCTTGTGGCATGAGAAGCGTGGGAGGTGGGCAGATTAGAAAGGGTAATGAGTGGTGGGATGAAGAAGTAAGATTATTAGTGAAAGAGATGAGAGAGACATTTAGACGATCTTTGGAGGGAAATAATGCAAATGACTGGGAAATGTATAAAAGAAAGAGGCAGGAGATCAAGAGAAAGGTGTAAGAGGTGAAAAAGAGGGCAAATGAGAGATGGTGTGAGAAAGTATCAGTAAATTCTAGGGGGAATAAAAAGATGTTTTGGAAGGAGGTAAATAAAGTGCGTAAGACAAGGGAGCAAATGGGAACTTCAGTGAAGGGGGCTAATGGGGAGGTGATAATAAGTAGTGGTGATGTGAGAATGAGATGGAGTGAGTATTTTGAAGGTTCGTTGAATGGTTTGATGATAGAGTGGCAGACATAGGGTGTTTTGGTCGAGGTGGTGTGCAAAGTGAGAGGGTTAGGGAGAATGATTTGGTAAACAGAGAAGAGGTAGTAAAAGAATTGCGAAAGATGAAAGCCGGCAAGGCAGCGGGTTTGGATGGTATTGCTGTGGAATTTATTAAAAAAGGTGGTGACTGTATTCTTGACTGGTTGGTAAGGTTATTTAATGTATGTATGACTCATGGTGAGGTGCCTGAGGATTGGAGGAATTCTTGTATAGTGCCATTGTACAAAGGCAAAGGAAATAAAAGTGAGTTCTCAAATTACAGAGTTATCAGTTCATTGAGTATTCCTGGTAAATTATATGGGAGGGTATTGATTGAGAGGGTGAAGGCATGTACAGAGCATGAGATTGACGAAGAGCAGTGTGGTTTCAGAAGTGATAGAGGATATGTGGATCAGGTGTTTGCTTTGAAAAATGTATGTGAGAAATACTTAGAAAAGCAAATGGATTTGTATGTAGCATTTATGGATCTGGAGAAGGCATATGATAGAGTTGATAGAGATGCTCTGTGGAAGGTCTTAAGAATATATGGTGTGGGGGGGGTAAGTTGTTAGAAGCAGTGAAAAGTTTTTATCGAGGATGTAAGGCATGTGTACGTGTAGGAAAAGAGGAAAGTGATTGGTTCTCAGGGAATTTTGGTTTGCGACAGGGGTGTGTGATGTCTCCATGGTTGTTAAATTTGTTTATGGATGGGGTTGTTAGGGAGGTGAATGCAAGAGTTTTGGAAAGAGGGGCAAGTATGCAGTCTGTTGTGGATGAAAGAGCTTGGAAAGTGAGTCAGTTGTTGTTCGCTGATGATACTGCGCTGGTGGCTGATTCGTGCGAGAAACTGCAGAAGCTGGTGACTGAGTTTGGTAAAGTGTGTGAAAGAAGAAAGCTGAGAGTAGATGTGAATAAGAGCAAGGTTATTAGGTACAGTAGGGTTGAGGGACAAGTCAATTGGGAGGTAAGTTTGAACATAGAAAAACTGGAGGAAGTAAAGTGTTTTAGATATCTGGGAGTGGATTTGGCAGCGGATGCAACCATGGAAGCGGAAGTGAATCATAGGGTGGGGGAGGGGGCGAAAGTTCTGGGAGCGTTGAAAAATGTGTGGAAGTCAAGAACATTATCTCGAAAAGCAAGAATGGGTATGTTTGAAGGAATAGTGGCTCCAACAGTGTTATATGGTTGCGAGGCGTGGGCTATAGATAGAGTTGTGGGGAGGAGGGTGGATGTGCTGGAAATGAGATGTTTGAGGACAATATGTGGTGTGAGGTGGTTTGATCAAGTAAGTAATGTAAGGGTAAGAGAGATGTGTGTTAACAAAAAGAGTGTCGTTGAGAGAGCAGAAGAGGGTGTTTTGAAATGGTTTGGTCACATGGAGAGAATGAGTGAGGAAAGATTGACCAAGAGGATATATGTGTCAGAGGTGGAGGGAACGAGGAGAAGTGGGAGACCAAATTGGAGGCGGAAAGATGGAGTGAAAAAGATTTTGAGTGATTGGGGCCTGAACATGTAGGAGGGTGAAAGGCGTGCAGGGAATAGAGTGAATTGGAACGATGTGGTATACTGGGGTCGAATTGCTGTCAATGGATTGAACCAGGGCGTGTTAAGCGTCTGGGGTAAACCATTGAAAGTTCTGTGGGGCCTGGATGTGGAAAGGGAGCAGTGGTTTCGGTGCATTATACATGACAGCTAGAGACTGAGTGTGAACAAATGTGGCCTTTGTTGTCTTTTCCTAGCGCTACCTTGTGCACATGCGGGGGAAGGGGGTTGTTATTTCATATTTTGCGAGGTGGCGATGGGAATGAATAAAGGCAGACAATATGAATGATGTACATGTATATATGTAAAAGTTCTCTGTGTGTATATATATGTATACGTTGAGATGTATAAGTATGTATATTTGCGTGTGTGGACTTGTATGTATATACATGTGTATGTGGGTGGGCTGGGCCATTCTTGCGTCTGTTTCTTTGCGCTACCTCGCTAACGCGGGAGACAGCGAGAAAGCAAAATAAGAATAAAAAGATAACTCTTTATGATGGTATAAAGAAAATGTTGGGAAAGGAGCAAGATGATATATCTTGTTTTCATAGAGGAAAAGATTTTGACAGAATTGATAGAAGCAAACTATGGGGGACACAAGAGGACCATTACTGTGTACTAGATACGACATTAGTGAGGGTAATAAAAAGTATATACCATCATTGTGAACGTGGAGTCAAGAATAAGGAGGTCGACGGTGCACCTTCGAAGTCAAAACTGGAGTCAGACAGGGAGAAGTACTGTTCCTTCTTTTATCTATCATATGTACACTTGAATATTGAAATGTAGTTAAGAAAAGATAAAGAATTAACATTACTATATGCTGACAACGTAGCTATCATAACTGAAAACACGAGACTTACGACAGAAACGATTGGAAAATCATTCATTTCATAACTGAACTGTTGAATGTTACTAGACACAGAAAATAGGGTAACGTGTGTATAGAAGACCACCAGCTACATACAGCAAGTTAGTATTTTTTGGGAGTAATAATTGATTATGAAAATCTACAGAAATTTACAAGAAATAACATTTTTCATCAACTATAACGCAGACTTCAAGAATGCTACACCCTATAATTGAAAGGTAGAAATGTGCCATTGAGATACAAAACAGTAGGATATATACCACCATTCTGAGACCCATTTTGATCTATGGATCAAAAGCATTGCCACTTACATCCAAACAAGTTCACATAACGAGGCTGCCGAGGTAAGAGCACTAAGGCTAATCACATATGGTAAAAGATTGGATGATATGAGAAACATCAAGATAAGACAGGATTTAAAAGTTACATTTTTATTGGACATAAGTGAAAAGAACAAGTTAAGGTGGTATGGCCGTGCACATGGGATGGAAGACAAGCCAGGAAGTGTTTGTACTGAACTTCTGAAGGCACACGTCCAGCAGGACGTCCCAGAATGGGATGGATTGAGGGCATCAAGAGCTCGTTTAGCAGAAGAGCTCATCTAGAAGAGGGAAGACACAGGAAGACATGGATGAAGACGGTGGTGAGTACGAGGACAGGAACGAGTGGAGAAGATTGATTGGGTGGTCGTCGACTGACTGACATTAACTCCCTGGCGGCTGGTGAGAAAAGGTCAGAATATGTCATAAACGTGAGAGGCTTCGTTACCATGATGATGCCTCGTCAGTCTCTCCGGGTGTGAGATCAGTATGGCTGTGTAGAACTGTCATGACTGTCACACCTTCACATCAAGTACGTGAGGTGAGATGTGCCTCTGTTGTGTGGCGTTCATGATTTACCCCAACAGAAACAACCTTTGATGTTATAGACTCGTGTTTTCATGATATGTTAAAGTATTTCATACGGTTATGACTTTAAGGAAATTGTCACAAGAAACATCAACCGTGGATATGTCAAGGAATAAGATGTGAGTTAGAACTGTTGACCACCGGTGCCTGGGGAACCGTGTGTAGTGAACGTGGACCACAGAAGCACAACGCTGAGCCACGATAGAGCCTTCACCAGAGGCCCCTTATAGCAGGGTCGCAGCCATCATGGTGTAATGGGTTTATAATTGACCATATTTTTGTACACTGGGAATGTTGGAGGAGTGGTGTGATGTAGGGGGTCTGTGTATAGGGGGAGTTACGAGCTCTAGTAGATGACCTCTTGGTCGACCGTGATGCAGCTGCCAGACCTGACTGCTGCCGTCTGACACGGTCATCTTGGTCGACCGTGATGCAGCTGCCAGACCTGAGTGCTACCGTCTGACACGGTCATCTTGGTCGACCGTGATGCAGCTGCCAGACCTGAGTGCTACCGTCTGACACGGTCATCTTGGTCGACCGTCTGATGATGTGTTCTCCTCTGGCAAAATGACATCGTCTCCTCATCGTACTGTTGAACCCACACTTGCTACTATCCACATGCCGTAAACGTAGACACGATCTCTTGTATCTCAATGATTGGAAACAAAATAACACATACAACTCCCCACCACTACGAGGAAAAAAATATACATTTGATTTTGGTAATGTTCGCTTCAGTGATTTCAAATTCAATGATTCAATCAGACGTTCACTAATAATAAGACATTTTTTTCTGTTTATGTTACAAAAATGATGATAATTACAGTTGTAATTAGAGACTAGGACTTAGCGAGACTGTAAGTATGATCCAGGAGCGTGCGCTTCGGTCAGTAATCATTTCATGCAGGTGAGTCAGTATATCTAGTACGACGTTATGCTGGTGGTAAACTGAACAGACGCTCTCACGTAAGTGGTACAGAACGACATGACTAAAGTGCTGTACAGAATGGTCTCCACATATCTAAAACTGTTCGTTCCTTTACTTCACGGATCTAAGTGTGTATCATAGCTCTATATTTTCTACAGTAATAGTTACTTAACCTAACATGTCGTGTATATTCTACAGATATCTTCTACTGTCCGTTTTACACGAATATGTTTAACACATTTCTAGTCTTTACTTCTGCTACTGATATGGTCAACACTAATGTAAGTTGTCGCAACAATTAAGGTTCACAAAAACAGTCATTCGTAAATCATTGAACAGTTGTCTGCACTACAAGTGTTCAGTGAGAAAGTTACAATAAAAGTATCAAGGGCGGTGTGGGAACCTTCAGCATCTTAAGACCTCTGTATTGTATCTATTACGACGTCTTCGTTTTCTTACCATACTACCCCGGCCACCAGCCTCAGGCCATCTATAATGTGGTTGATTCTATTTCTGTCCCTCCGGCTGCCTGGTGTTATTGCTCTGTTCTCTCGTAACTCAGCAGAGTGAAGTATTGGGCTCTTCTTCAGGCCTTGTGGTTTACTGTGCTTTACCCAGAAGACACATCGGCCATCCTTTATCAAGCCTGGGATGGCGGATGGTGAACATTCGCTTTTAATCTGTGGCCACTCAGTGCCGGGGTGATCTCTGGTATCTTACTGGTATATGATATTCTCACCGGCTGTTCTGTTGCATCTGAAATTCTCTATGCAAGAATGTATATCCTTGGTATTATTCTTAGCAGCTCCAAACTACGATAAGAAGGTGGTACAGGAATCTCAGACAGCACAAAGGCTTACAAAGATATTTCATCAGTGTCAGGAGGGATGTGTGGCTCCTGACAGTGGCTGGGTTGGTGGCAGACCACACCCCACCCTCATTGGTATAGACCATCACTGTCAGGAAGGATGTGTGGGCTCCTGATAGTGTATACGAACATTGCCTTTCATATGCAAAATCATAAATCATTAAAGAAATTAGTTTTTCTGTCTATCTTCACTAATTATGTTTTTATCTCTTTTGTAGTTGATATATCCAGAAATTTTTAAGCTTCTATAATGATTCATATGAGCATTATCTTTCTTCAGACCACGCTACACGTATACCCTGAAGCAACGTGGTGGGTGTACACAAAAGATTGAATTGCAAAACTTAATAAAAAGAATGCGGAATTCGATGAAGAGGCGAAAAGAAATTTCCTACGGGTAGACAGGTATGGTTACAGATTCCTGGAAATATTAATCACTTCGTTTTCCAGGAGGAATTTAACTTGTTAGGGTTGAATCCTCTTATGTCTTCCCTCTCTCCTGGTCATCAAAGTAAGATGGTCAAGCTCCCAAGTTTCACTGGATCTCCCGAGCAAAATATTTTTGTGCGTCTCAAATTCCGTAAAGTCCAGGAGCGAGTAGTAAAGAAGTTCCTTCAGTCTCAGATCTGAAATTACTAAAGGTAAATCATCTCGGTGGATGGAGATTATCATGAAGCTGCGTCTTGTTAGAGCTTGAAGAAAGATTTCTTTTTTATTTTTAACCATTATATTTCATTCAATTAACAACCTCATTTTCAAATTTCCATTCGATGCTTCCATCTCATATTTCTTCCAAAGGCTTCTCTTGAGCACTGTGTAAATATTCTCTTCCATTTCTTCCTCCTACGTACTATGAGTGTTGTGTCTTGCCCAGAAGCTCTCCAGCTTAGAAGTACCCACTGGAACCCTCAAAAGAGAAGAACCTGTGAATTGTTGTATGTCTTCTACGTAGTTATTTACTGATCAAGCATGACCAGATTAATCATATTCTTGCTGTTCATTCTTAATCATTAATCCTCTCTACAATTCTAAAACGTTAGTCTTGATATATCTTCCTCGAACCTTGGCGACATTCGTTTTCCAAGTTCCGTAAGGCGCTCTCCTGGTTTGCTGTCCCCTCCCCCAATCTGCTTTACTGACTACTACATCCTGCCCACACTCCTCTGTGATCACCCAGTCGTCTCTCTCTCTCTCTCTCTCTCTCTCTCTCTCTCTCTCTCTCTCTCTCTCTCTCTCTCTCTCTCTCTCTCTCTCTCTCTCTCTCTCTCTCTCTCTCTCTCTCTCTCTCTCTCTCTCTCTCTCTCTCTCTCTCAACACTACCCAGACACATAATCTTCCCTCTGACACTCGCTGTGCTTTTCCTGCCCGCTTCGTCCATCAGTCCTTCGTCCTCACAGCTTCGTCAACAGGAACTCTGCAGAAGCAACAAGATATTGTGTCACCAGCCATGGTACATACACGTTAGTGGACATACCTTTATATGTACAACGTCATTGGTTCAGGATGCACAGACCACAAGATGCTTATTATACACCATGATGTATAAAGCTCTTGATATACACGTCAGAGGGACTGAGTTCTTGATCTGTAGAGTTTTATGATACAGATGTCAGTAGATTTACAAGATCCTTGTTATGATGGAATGTCGCTACACACATCAGTGTGTATAACCTGGTCCTCTGTGTACCATCTGGTGCCTGCTTACAAGACTTGGAATCCTCTGTGCACCATTATAAACCTTTCCTCCTTCCCCTCCATCATGGAAGGTGATCATAAAGTTGGCCATCTTGGTCGTCTTTACAGCACCGTCCATATAGCCATCTATATAACCTTGCATTTTTACGAAATACTAGTTAACTGATTTACTAGACGTCATGATCAAAGAAAATGTTCAGAGTGAACACCTTCTTCTCATGAGTTTGTGTAGCTATGTTGATGTTTGCCCCTACGTCTCAGGGAAGCATCCATAGATCTTCACCAGCACGTGACGTCATCCCTCCCCCGTCAACAAGACCAGCGGTCAACGTGACATATGATAAACACAAACCCAAGCGTCTGTCAAGTTGCCCTTAACCTGGAACAATGGACGACACTGCAGGACAGCTGCCTGCAGGGCATGAAGACTGACGCTCGTCCCACACGGATGAATGACCCGAATTATATCTGGTGTGAGAGACTGAGCGGCCAGTGAATACCGGCCGTGACAAGCAACATGAGGAATATCAGGTGGAGAAAGATCACAGGTCAGCTGGGAGACCCGACACCGCGTCTCCTCACACCCAGTTTCTCCAGTGATCAAATGCCACTCACCATTATGACACTCCTGCTACTGGAAGTCTGGTATTCTGCCCATCACTTGAAACTACTGCACTCACGAGGTGCAAGATTTTGCTGGTCTCGTAGAGAATGATTCTTGGGTATTATAATTCATCCGAGAATATCACAAACTTAACTGTTACCTGGAAAAATAATTGAATGACACTCGAAAATCCCAGATCTTACAGAATAAGAGATGATCAAAGAAACTGTACACCACAGCTTACTAGCAGCTCTGAGTGATATGTCAACACTAAACAAACACAGTTGGAGGTCATTTTCATCCTGTAGATAATGAAGAACTTCATCTGTCAAATAAACATGCTGTGTCTGACGCTAAAACTTAGATGAATGTTATAGCTATCTAATCATGATTTCTTGATATGTTGTGCTATAAAGTAAGCAAATCATTTCTTAGTTTACTAACATTGAGCTATATATATGGACAGAAATCAAGCGATGTGAAATTGTGGGAAATTCGTTATCCATACAGAATTGAGGCTTTTATTCCAATTGTCCTTTAGTGAGAAGTGAAAAAGATCGGTATTGGATTAACAAGCATTAATGGATTTGATATGTTATATATGTAATTGAATACCAAAATAACGACCATGAAATTTCGCTCGCTATTGTGAACGAAATGAATGTATGATTGGGATCCGACAAATCCCACAGCTGTTGATGCACAACACCAGTGACTTAGTGTTTGTGTCTTACACAAGATATCTTCACATCATGATGATGCACAACACCAGTGACTTAGTGTTTGTGTCTTACACAAGATATCTTCACATCATGATGATGCACAACACCAGTGACTTAGTGTTTGTGTCTTACACAAGATATCTTCACATCATGATGATGATGCTGGAGGAACCTGATGTGATGAACCATTGTGTGTATGGAGGTGACGTGTGAGTTGGTCGTATTTGATGAAACAATATACAAAATGAAGTATAGTGTGAGGCATTTAGTATGGAGGTCCGTGTTCCACCTCAACACACTAGGCACGGGTTCAGGATGTGTGTGTGTGTGTGTGTGTGTGTGTGTGTGTGTGTGTGTGTGTGTGTGTGTGTGTGTGTGTGTGTGTGTGATTTTCAGCGGCTGTGTACCTGATCCACACAGTGAACACTGGGGATGGAGCCAATGGTGAGTAGTTGATGGACAGACAGATACACCATCATGACAGTGTGAAGTAAGATCATCTTTCCAGTACTTTTACATCAAGAAGACTGACAATGTACCACAGTAATGGTCAGACAGATGTTTATATACAATATTCCACACACATGTTTGTCAGCCGGGTTGTGGCCACTCGTGTATTGGTTCAGTGGTCAGAATATAGAGCCAGGTAACAGGTGTGTTCCGTGTGGTTCGTGCCGCTGTTACCTGGGATTGCTCTTGTGGAAATGGTGGGAATTGTATTCAATGCCCGCATGGTGGGCGGCCACCTGACCCTCTGGTCTGTATATACCAGGATGGAAGCTGCTGTGGGGAGAGGGATGAGAGGAGTTACTGGTCGTGGCAACCAGTCATTATCGTAACTAACAACAACATCTTGTTGACACACACGGAATGTACACCATATTGTTGAAATACATTAGTTCCTTCTCATATTATTTTCTTTATGACTAATTTCTTTTATAGTTTGGTTTGAACGTTCTCGACCAGGTTACTATTGCCCAAGATAATCTCTCCATTAATGTAAAAAAGAAAATTATCAGAAGTAAAAAATATCATGAAAAATCACATTGATAACCTTCCAGATATGTCATATGATCCGATACGATCCGTGTCTCTCCCGGTGAGGATTCGATCCAAATTTAGATATGGAGATTGAGGCTTATTTGACTCAGCTGCTCACATATCTCAAGCAGAAGCATACTTTTGACAACAAAGATCTTGATTATGTATGACCGCGTCCCTGTTGTGAAGTAGATGATATGATCATACTGCTTGTGTTAAAACCCCTCTGGAAGGTCTGGCCACTAAGGCGAGGATCTGGCGACAGGTTAGGCACAATCACGACCCCCAGGTCTTGCTCACACAGTTGAACTTCATCAACCATGTATCACACCAGCTTTGGAGTTAGTCAAGGTGCCCTTGTAAGGTGATGCAATCCTTCACACTTTTAACTTTCTTCATGAACGTTGAATCATCTGCAAACACATCTAGGCAGGAGTCCATACACTTTGGCAAGTTATTTACATAGATCAAGAGGAGTAATGATCCCAGAACAGAACCCTCTGGCAATATGCTGGTGACCTCAACCCATTTTGAGAAGGCTCCACTGATATGCCTCCTTTGTCCCTTCCACTTTACAACATAATATATTCATTACACAAGTTTCCCCCTTACTCTAGCCTGAAGATCCAGCTTCTTAATAAGCTTTTTGGTGAAGTGTCAAGAACTTCCCTGGCAATCTAGACACAAACAGTTCACCCAACTTTCTGTTTTGCCCAAGACAGAGCTCACTCTCCTGTAGAAACCTATGAGATTGGTTACACAAGACCTCCCACCCCAGTAACCATGATGTCTGGCGCTTAGATACGTTCTCCTTTGCAGAAAGACGTTCATTTGCTTTCTGTTATCTTTACGAGAACCTTACAGTGTGTGTGTGTGTGTGTGTGTGTGTGTGTGTGTGTGTGTGTGTGTGTGTGTGTGTGTGTGTGTGTGTGTGTGTGTGTGTGTGTGTGTGTGTGTGTTCAGAGGTTACAGAACTAGCAGGTTGTCTTTGGCAGAAAATGATCGTCGTTGACAGATAGACAAAGTTGCGGGTGTGGGAGAGGGAGTGTGGGGAGGAGACGTGAGGGTGTTCAAGTTGATCATAACGTGAGAGGCAGTGAGGCGTGGAGACACAGGAAGGAATCAGGTGCTGGTAAGAAGCTCAGGAGAAAATGACGCGTCTTAACGTAAAAACTGTATGGCTCAGAGAACGCCATCTCTCGCCTGTAGTCACATGAGGAGCTATAAGGAGATTTAAAAAAAATCATAAACTCACCTATTTTTTTGAAAGGCTGTGGAAAGAAGAGAAGTGTGATGGAGGGAGAATTCTAGTTTTGTAGAAAAGATAATTAAAAAGAGGAAGAAAGCAGGAATGATAGGGTGAAGAGGAGTGCGAACTCTCAGAACCGTGAAGACAGCTTGTGGATGATCATGTGGTGAGCTCCTGGAGGGGAGGGACAAGAGCAGTGGAGAGACGTAGATGGTCATCAGGAGAGTCTCTGGTGATTACTGTCTGGATGATGAAGGAGAGAGAGAGAGAGAGAGAGAGAGAGAGAGAGAGAGAGAGAGAGAGAGAGAGAGAGAGAGAGAGAGAGAGAGAGAGAGAGAGAGAGAGAGAGAGAGAGAGAGAGAGAGAGAGAGTAATAAGTGAGTAAGCAATGTATTCAGACAATATCGTCCATAACCTGTCTCCTTCCATCCTGTTATGTACAGACCAGAGGGACGGGTGGCCACCTCACGGGCATTAAACACAATGTCCATCATTTCCATAACAATAATAATCCTATCATTCAACATGGCTGAGAGAAGAGCTAATATCCGCAGCTGCTGCCCAGTTTAATCCCTAGATGACCCGTTAGACAAGGTTGGTAACAGCGGCACGAACCATAGGCTCGCCGGAACACACCTGTTGCCAAGCTGTCAGACTAATGATTATATATCCTGACCACTGAACCAGTAGACTTGTGGCCAGAAGACGGTTGACAAGCAAGTGTGTGGAATATTGTATATAAACACTTGTCAGCCCAATATTGTGGCACATTGCCAGTCTTCCTTTTGATGTAAACTTCCTGGAAGGAAGATTCTACTTCACACAGTCATGATGGTGTGTCTGTCTGTCCATCAACTATGTACCATTGACTCCATTCCCAGTGCTCATGGTGTGGATCAGGTACACAGCCTCTACACATCACTCACCCACACACATCCTCAACCCATGCCCAGTCATCATCATCATTGACCAGTGATGAAGATGTCACGTGTACAACATGATGCACTGCATCAAGTGCCCAGTCATCCCGTCATCATCACGATTGTTGCACTCCATCAAGTGCCCAGTCATCCCGTCATCATCATGACTGACCAGTGATGAAGATGTCACGTATACAACATGATACACTGAGTCACTGGTGTTGTCAACCAGTGAGTCAACAGCTGTAAGGTGTTTAAAGACACATTGATTAAGGTCATCAGTACGTGATGATCCCATTACATTATTTTTCTCTTCTCATAAAAAGGCAATTGTCATAAAAGCCTTAATTCTGTAAGGGAAACTAATTCCCATAATCCAACCTCATTTGATTCCTGTCCATAATAGAAAGAGGTTTCAGGTGGCAAGAATAATTCTACAATAGATATAATTTGCTTTCGAATCTTTTTACTTCAACATATCATGAGATGCTTAGGTTAGATAGCTAGAACATTTATTTAAACTGTCATCATTCTTTGTCAAACATTGGATATCAGTTTGACACACCAAGTCCTTCATTATCGACTGGATGACTAATTACCTACTATAGTTTGTGCGTTGTGTTATACAAGGGAATTCAAATAGCAACAGACAATTCGATCCTTTGAGGCTTTTATGTGATAGGGTAAAATATCAGAAACTCACACATTAATGTGGTAAATGTAGGAGAAAAGATAGTAAAAGCTTTGCGGAAGATGAAAGCCGGCAAGGCAGCGGGTTTGGATGGTATTGCAGTGGAATTCATTTAAAAAGGGGGTGACTGTATTGTTGACTGGTTGGTAAGGTTATTTGATGTATGTATGACTCGTGGTGGGGAGCCTGAGGATTGACGGAATGCTTGCATAGTGCCATTGTACAAAGGCAAAGGGGATAAGAGTGAGTGCTCAAATTACAGAAGTATAAGTTTGTTGAGTATTCCTGGGAAATTATATGGGAGGGTATTGATTGAGTGTGAAGGCATGTACAGAGCATCAGATTGGGGAAGAGTAGTGTGTTTTCAGAAGTGGTAGAGGATGTGTGGATCAGGTGTTTGCTTTGAAGAATGTATGTGAGAAATACTTAGAAGAGCAAATGGATTTATATGTAACATTTATGGATCTGGAGAAGGCATATGATAGAGTTAATAGAGATGCTCTGTGGAAGGTATTAAGAATATATGGTGTGGGAGGCAAGTTGTTAGAAACAGTGAAAAGTTTTTATCGAGAATGTAAGGCATGTGTACGTGTAGGAAGAGGGGAAATTGATTGGTTCTCAGTGAATGTTGGTTTGCGGCAGGGGTGTGTGATGTCTCCATGGTTGCTTAATTTGTTTATGGATGGGGTTGTTAGGGAGGTGAATGCAAGAGTTTTGGAAAGAGGGGCAAGTATGCAGTCTGTTGTGGATGGAAGAGCTTGGGAAGTGAGTCAGTTGTTGTTCGCTGATGATACAGCGCTGGTGGCTGATTCATGTGAGAAACTGCAGAAGCTGGTGACTGAGATTGGTAAAGTATGTGAAAGAAGAAAGCTGAGAGCAAATGTGAATAAGAGCAAGGTTATTAAGTACAGTAGGGTTGAGGGACAAGTCAACTGGGAGGTAAGTTTGAATGGAGAAAAACTGGAGGAAGTGAAGTATTTTAGATATCTGGGAGTGGATTTGGCAGGGGATGGAACCATGGAAGCGGAAGTGAATCATAGGGTGGGGGAGGGGGCGAAAGTTCTGGGAGCGTTGAAGAATGTGTGGAAGTCGAGAACATTACCTCGGAAAGCAAAATTGGGTATGTTTGAAGGAATATTGGTTCCAACAATGTTATATGTTTGCGAGGCGTGGGCTGTGGATAGAGTTGTGCGGAGGAGGGTGGATTTGCTGGATATGAGATGTTTGAGGACAATGTGTGGTGTGAGGTGGTTTGATCGAATAAGTAATAATAGGGTAAGAGAGATGAGTGGTAATAAAAAGAGTGTGGTTGGGAGAGCAGAAGAGGGTGTTTTGAAATGGTTTGGTCACATGGAGAGAATGAGTGAGGAAAGATTGACCAAGAGAATATATGTGTCAGAGGTGGAAGGAACGGGAGGTGGGAGACCAAATTGGAGTTGGAAAGATGGAGTAAAAAAGATTTTGAGTGATCGGGGCCTGGACATACAGGAGGGTGAAAGGCGTGCAAGGAATAGAGTGAATTGGAACGATGTGGTATACTGGGGTCGAATTGCTGTCAATGGATTGAACCAGGGCGTGTTAAGCGTCTGGGGTAAACCATTGAAAGTTCTGTGGGGCCTGGATGTGGAAAGGGAGCAGTGGTTTCGGTGCATTATACATGACAGCTAGAGACTGAGTGTGAACAAATGTGGCCTTTGTTGTCTTTTCCTAGCGCTACCTTGTGCACATGCGGGGGAAGGGGGTTGTTATTTCATATTTTGCGAGGTGGCGATGGGAATGAATAAAGGCAGACAATATGAATGATGTACATGTATATATGTAAAAGTTCTCTGTGTGTATATATATGTATACGTTGAGATGTATAAGTATGTATATTTGCGTGTGTGGACTTGTATGTATATACATGTGTATGTGGGTGGGCTGGGCCATTCTTGCGTCTGTTTCTTTGCGCTACCTCGCTAACGCGGGAGACAGCGAGAAAGCAAAATAAGAATAAAAAGATAACTCTTTATGATGGTATAAAGAAAATGTTGGGAAAGGAGCAAGATGATATATCTTGTTTTCATAGAGGAAAAGATTTTGACAGAATTGATAGAAGCAAACTATGGGGGACACAAGAGGACCATTACTGTGTACTAGATACGACATTAGTGAGGGTAATAAAAAGTATATACCATCATTGTGAACGTGGAGTCAAGAATAAGGAGGTCGACGGTGCACCTTCGAAGTCAAAACTGGAGTCAGACAGGGAGAAGTACTGTTCCTTCTTTTATCTATCATATGTACACTTGAATATTGAAATGTAGTTAAGAAAAGATAAAGAATTAACATTACTATATGCTGACAACGTAGCTATCATAACTGAAAACACGAGACTTACGACAGAAACGATTGGAAAATCATTCATTTCATAACTGAACTGTTGAATGTTACTAGACACAGAAAATAGGGTAACGTGTGTATAGAAGACCACCAGCTACATACAGCAAGTTAGTATTTTTTGGGAGTAATAATTGATTATGAAAATCTACAGAAATTTACAAGAAATAACATTTTTCATCAACTATAACGCAGACTTCAAGAATGCTACACCCTATAATTGAAAGGTAGAAATGTGCCATTGAGATACAAAACAGTAGGATATATACCACCATTCTGAGACCCATTTTGATCTATGGATCAAAAGCATTGCCACTTACATCCAAACAAGTTCACATAACGAGGCTGCCGAGGTAAGAGCACTAAGGCTAATCACATATGGTAAAAGATTGGATGATATGAGAAACATCAAGATAAGACAGGATTTAAAAGTTACATTTTTATTGGACATAAGTGAAAAGAACAAGTTAAGGTGGTATGGCCGTGCACATGGGATGGAAGACAAGCCAGGAAGTGTTTGTACTGAACTTCTGAAGGCACACGTCCAGCAGGACGTCCCAGAATGGGATGGATTGAGGGCATCAAGAGCTCGTTTAGCAGAAGAGCTCATCTAGAAGAGGGAAGACACAGGAAGACATGGATGAAGACGGTGGTGAGTACGAGGACAGGAACGAGTGGAGAAGATTGATTGGGTGGTCGTCGACTGACTGACATTAACTCCCTGGCGGCTGGTGAGAAAAGGTCAGAATATGTCATAAACGTGAGAGGCTTCGTTACCATGATGATGCCTCGTCAGTCTCTCCGGGTGTGAGATCAGTATGGCTGTGTAGAACTGTCATGACTGTCACACCTTCACATCAAGTACGTGAGGTGAGATGTGCCTCTGTTGTGTGGCGTTCATGATTTACCCCAACAGAAACAACCTTTGATGTTATAGACTCGTGTTTTCATGATATGTTAAAGTATTTCATACGGTTATGACTTTAAGGAAATTGTCACAAGAAACATCAACCGTGGATATGTCAAGGAATAAGATGTGAGTTAGAACTGTTGACCACCGGTGCCTGGGGAACCGTGTGTAGTGAACGTGGACCACAGAAGCACAACGCTGAGCCACGATAGAGCCTTCACCAGAGGCCCCTTATAGCAGGGTCGCAGCCATCATGGTGTAATGGGTTTATAATTGACCATATTTTTGTACACTGGGAATGTTGGAGGAGTGGTGTGATGTAGGGGGTCTGTGTATAGGGGGAGTTACGAGCTCTAGTAGATGACCTCTTGGTCGACCGTGATGCAGCTGCCAGACCTGACTGCTGCCGTCTGACACGGTCATCTTGGTCGACCGTGATGCAGCTGCCAGACCTGAGTGCTACCGTCTGACACGGTCATCTTGGTCGACCGTGATGCAGCTGCCAGACCTGAGTGCTACCGTCTGACACGGTCATCTTGGTCGACCGCCTGATGATGTGTTCTCCTCTGGCAAAATGACATCGTCTCCTCATCGTACTGTTGAACCCACACTTGCTACTATCCACATGCCGTAAACGTAGCCACGATCTCTTGTATCTCAATCATTGGAAACAAAATAACACATACAACTCCCCACCACTACGAGGAAAAAAATATACATTTGATTTTGGTAATGTTCGCTTCAGTGATTTCAAATTCAATGATTCAATCAGACGTTCACTAATAATAAGACATTTTTTCTGTTTATGTTACAAAAATGATGATAATTACAGTTGTAATTAGAGACTAGGACTTAGCGAGACTGTAGGTATGATCCAGGAGCGTGCGCTTCGGTCAGTAATCATTTCATGCAGGTGAGTCAGTATACCTAGTACGACGTTATGCTGGTGGTAAACTGAACAGACGCTCTCGCGTAAGTGGTACAGAACGACATGACTAAAGTGCTGTACAGAATGGTCTCCAAATATCTAAAACTGTTCGTTCCTTTACTTCACGGATCTAAGTGTGTATCATAGCTCTATATTTTCTACAGTAATAGTTACTTAACCTAACATGTCGTGTATATTCTACAGATATCTTCTACTGTCCGTTTTACACGAATATGTTTAACCCATTTCTAGTCTTTACTTCTGCTACTGATATGGTCAACACTAATGTAAGTTGTCGCAACAATTAAGGTTCACAAAAACAGTCATTCGTAAATATTGAACAGTTGTCTGCACTACAAGTGTTCAGTGAGAAAGTTACAATAAAAGTATCAAGGGCGGTGTGGGAACCTTCAGCATCTTAAGACCTCTGTATTGTATCTATTACGACGTCTTCGTTTTCTTACCATACTACCCCGGCCACCAGCCTCAGGCCATCTATAATGTGGTTGATTCTATTTCTGTCCCTCCGGCTGCCTGGTGTTATTGCTCTGTTCTCTCGTAACTCAGCAGAGTGAAGTATTGGGCTCTTCTTCAGGCCTTGTGGTTTACTGTGCTTTACCCAGAAGACACATCGGCCATCCTTTATCAAGCCTGGGATGGCGGATGGTGAACATTCGCTTTTAATCTGTGGCCACTCAGTGCCGGGGTGATCTCTGGTATCTTACTGGTATATGATATTCTCACCGGCTGTTCTGTTGCATCTGAAATTCTCTATGTAAGAATGTATATTCTTGGTGTTATTCTTAGCAGCTCCAAACTACGATAAGAAGGTGGTACAGGAATCTCAGACAGCACAAAGGCTTACAAAGATATTTCATCAGTGTCAGGAGGGATGTGTGGCTCCTGACAGTGGCTGGGTTGGCGGCAGACCACACCCCACCCTCATTGGTATAGACCATCACTGTCAGGAAGGATGTGTGGGCTCCTGATAGTGTATACGAACATTGCCTTTCATATGCAAAATCATAAATCATTAAAGAAATTAGTTTTTCTGTCTATCTTCACTAATTATGTTTTTATCTCTTTTATAGTTGATATATCCAGAAATTTTTAAGCTTCTATTATGATTCATATGAGCATTATCTTTCTTCAGACCACGCTACACGTATACCCTGAAGCAACGTGGTGGGTGTACACAAAAGATTGAATTGCAAAACTTAATAAAAAGAATGCGGAATTCGATGAAGAGGCGAAAAGAAATTTCCTACGGGTAGACAGGTATGGTTACAGATTCCTGGAAATATTAATCACTTCGTTTTCCAGGAGGAATTTAACTTGTTAGGGTTGAATCCTCTTATGTCTTCCCTCTCTCCTGGTCATCAAAGTAAGATGGTCAAGTTCCCAAGTTTCACTGGATCTCCCGAGCAAAATATTTTTGTGCGTCTCAAATTCCGTAAAGTCCAGGAGCGAGTAGTAAAGAAGTTCCTTCAGTCTCAGATCTGAAATTACTAAAGGTAAATCATCTCGGTGGATGGAGATTATCATGAAGCTGCGTCTTGTTAGAGCTTGAAGAAAGATTTCTTTTTTATTTTTAACCATTATATTTCATTCAATTAACAACCTCATTTTCAAATTTCCATTCGATGCTTCCATCTCATATTTCTTCCAAAGGCTTCTCTTGAGCACTGTGTAAATATTCTCTTCCATTTCTTCCTCCTACGTACTATGAGTGTTGTGTCTTGCCCAGAAGCTCTCCAGCTTAGAAGTACCCACTGGAACCCTCAAAAGAGAAGAACCTGTGAATTGTTGTATGTCTTCTACGTAGTTATTTACTGATCAAGCATGACCAGATTAATCATATTCTTGCTGTTCATTCTTAATCATTAATCCTCTCTACAATTCTAAAACGTTAGTCTTGATATATCTTCCTCGAACCTTGGCGACATTCGTTTTCCAAGTTCCGTAAGGCGCTCTCCTGGTTTGCTGTCCCCTCCCCCAATCTGCTTTACTGACTACTACATCCTGCCCACACTCCTCTGTGATCACCCAGTCGTCTCTCTCTCTCTCTCTCTCTCTCTCTCTCTCTCTCTCTCTCTCTCTCTCTCTCTCTCTCTCTCTCTCTCTCTCTCTCTCTCTCTCTCTCTCTCTCTCTCTCTCTCTCTCTCTCTCTCTCTCTCTCTCTCTCTCTCTCTCAACACTACCCAGACACATAATCTTCCCTCTGACATCTCGCTGTGCTTTTCCTGCCTGCTTCGTCCATCAGTCCTTCGTCCTCACAGCTTCGTCAACAGGAACTCTGCAGAAGCAACAAGACACTGTGTCACCAGCCATGGTACATACACGTTAGTGGACATACCTTTATATGTACAACGTCATTGGTTCAGGATGCACAGACCACAAGATGCTTATTATACAGCATGATGTATAAAGCTCTTAATATACACGTCAGAGGGACCGAGTTCTTGATCTGTAGAGTTTTCTGATACAAATGTCAGTAGATTTACAAGATCCTTGTTATGATAGAATGTAGTTATACACATCAGTGTGTATAACCTGGTCCTTTGCGTACCAGCTGGTGCCTGCTTACAAGACTTGCAATCCTCTGTGCATCATTATAAACCTCTCCTCCTTCCCCTCCATCATGGAAGGTGATCATAAAGCTGGCCATCTTGTCGTCTTTACAGCACCCTCCATGTAGCCATCTATATAACCTTGCATTCTTATGAAAAACTAGTCCACTGGTTTACTGGACGTCATGATCAAAGAAAATGTTCAGAGTGAACACCTTCTTGTCATGAGCTTGTGTAGCTATGTTGATGTTTGCCCCTACGTCTCAGGGAAGCATCCATGGATCTTCACCAGCAGGTGACGTCAACAATCCCTCCGCCGTCAACGAGACCAGCGGTCAACGTGACATATGATGAACACAAACCCAAGCGTCTGTCAAGTTGCCCTTAACCTGGAACAATGGACGACACTGCAGGACAGCTGCCTGCAGGGCATGAAGACTGACGCCCCTCCCACACGGATGAATGACCCGAATCATATCTGGTGTGAGAGAGTGAGCGGCCAGTGAATACCGGCCATGACAAGCAACATGAGGAATATCAGGTGGAGAAAGATCACAGGTCAGCTGGGAGACCCGACACGCGCCGCGTCTCCTCACACCCAGTTTCTCCAGTGGTCAAATGCCACTCACCATTATGACACTCCTGCCACTGGAAGTCTGGTATTCTGCCCATCACTTGGAACTACTGCACTCACGAGGTGCAATATGTAGCAGTTGGATATCTTGTAGAGAAAATGATGCTTGGATATTTGAAGAATTGATTCTAGAATATTAGAATTCATCCAAGAATATCACAAACTTGACTGTTTACTGGAAAATTATGAAAAAATACTCGAAAATCTTATATCTTATAGAATAAGAGATAACAATGATATTATACACCGCAGCCTACTGGCAGCTGTGGTTGATATGTCAACAGTAAACAAACATGGTCGGTGGTCATTTTCATCATGTAAATACTGAAGAACTTGATCTGTCAAATAAACATCCTAGTATGTTTGACACTAAAACTTAGATGAAGGTTATAGCTATCTAATCATGATTTCTTGATGTGTTGTGCTATAAAGTAAGCAAATCATTTCTTAGCTTTGTAATATTGAGCTTTTTATCTATATGACAGAAATTAATTGGTTTGATATTTTCAGAAATTCGTTATTCATACAAAATCGAGGATTTTTATCTTAATCATCTTTCAGTGAGAACTGAAAATGATCGGTATTGGATTAACAACCATTAATGGATTCAATATGTTATATACGTAAATCAATACCAAAATAATGATCATGAAATTTCGCTCGGTATTGTGAACGAAATGAGTGTATGATTGGGATCCGACAAATCCTACAGCTGTTGACGCACAACACCAGTGACTTTGTGTCTTACACAAGATATCTTCACATCATGATGATGCTGGAGGAACCTCATGTGATGAACCATTGTGTGTATGGAGGTGGTGTGTGAGTGGAGACGTTCCTCTTATATGATGAATCAACTTAACATGCAAAATGAAATATAGTGTGAGGCATTTAGCATGGTGGTCCGTATTGCACCTCAACACACTAGGCACGGGTTCATGATGCGCGCGCGCGCGCGCGCGCGCGCGTGTGTGTGTGTGTGTGTGTGTGTGTGTGTGTGTGTGTGTGTGTGTGTGTGTGTGTGTGTGATTTTTTAGTGGCTGTGTACCTGATCCACACCATGAACACTGGGGATGGAGTCATTAGTGAGTAGTTGATGAACAGACAGATACACCATCACGACAGTGTGAAGTAAGATCATATTTCCAGTACTTTTACATCAAGAAGAAGACTGACAATGTACAACAGTCATGGTCAGACAGATGTTTATATACAATATTCCACACACATGTTTGTCAGCCGGGTTGTGGCCACTCGTGTGTTGGTTCAGTGGTCAGAATGTAGAGCCAGGTAACAGGTGTGTTCCGTGTGGTTCGTGCCGCTGTTACCTAGGATTATTCTTGTGGAAATGGTGGGAATCGTATTCAGTTCCCGTAAGGTGGGCGGCAACCTGACCCTCTGGTCTGTATATACCAGGATGGAAGCTGCTGTGAGGAGAGGGATGAGAGGAGTTACTGGTCGTGGCAACCAGTCATTATCGTAACGAACAACATCTTGTTGACACACACGGAATGTACACCATATTGTTGAAATACATTAGTTCCTTCTCATATCATTTTCTTTATGACTAATTTCTTTTATAGTTTGGTTTGAACGTTCTCGACCAGGTTACTATTGCCCAATGTAACCTCTCCATTAATGTAAAAAACAAAATTTTCAGAAGTAAAAATATCATAAAAATCACATTAATAACATTCCAGATATGTCATGTGATCCGATACGATCCGTGTCTCTCCCAGTGAGGATTCGATCCAAATTTAGATACGGAGATTGAGGCTTATATGACTCAGCTGCTCCCATATCTCAAGCAGAAGCATACTTTTGACAACAAAGATCTTGATTGTGTATGACCGCATCCCTGTTGTGAAGTAGATGATGTGATCATACTGCTTATGTTAAAACCTCTCTGGAAGGTCTGGCCACTAAGGCGAGCATCTGGCGACAGGTTAGGCACAATCACGACCCCCAGGTCTTGCTCATACAGAGGAACTTCATCAACCATGTATCACCCCAGCTTTGGGGGTTAGTTAAGGTGTCCTTGTAAGGTGATGCAATCCTTCACACGTTGAATCATCTGCAAACACGTCTAGGTGAGAGTCCATACACTTCGGCAAGTTATTTACACAGATCAAGAGGAGTAATGACCCCAGAACAGAACCCTCTGGCAATATGCTGGTGGTGACCTCAACCCATGTTGAGAAGGCTCCTCTGATATGCCTCCTTCGTCCCCTTCCACTTTACAACAAAATATATTCATTACACAAGTTTCCTCCTTACTCTAGTCTGGAGATCCAGCTTCTTAATAAGCTTTTTGGTGAAGTGTCGAAAACTTCCCTGGCAATCTAGATACGAACACTTCACCAAACCTTCCCTTTTGCCCCAGACAGAGCTCACTCTCTTGTAGAAACCGAAGCGATTGGTTACACAAGACCTCCCACCCCAGTAACCATGATGTCTGCCGCTTAGGTACGTTTTCCTTTTGTAGAAAGACGTTCATTTGCTTTCTGGTTATCTTTACGAGAACCCTATAGTGTGTGTGTGTGTGTGTGTGTGTGTGTGTGTGTGTGTGTGTGTGTGTGTGTGTGTGTGTGTGTGTGTGTGTGTGTGTGTGTGTGTGTGTGTGTGTGTGTTTCAGAGGTTACAGAACTAGCAGGTTGTTCTTTGGCAGAAAATGATCGTCGTTGACAGATAGAGGAAGTTGTAGGTGTGGTAGAGGGAGTGTGTGTGGGTGGGGGAGACGTAAGGGTGTTCAAGTTGATCATAACGTGGGAGGCGGTGAGGCGTGGAGACACAGGAAGAATCAGGTGATGGTAAGAAGCTCAGGAGAAAATGACGCGTCTTAACGTAAAAACTGTATGGCCCAGACAACGCCATCTGTCGCCTGTAGTTAGTTACATGAGGAGATTTAACCAAAAATGATAAACTCACCTCTTTTTTTGAAAGGATGTGGAAAAAAGAGGAACGTGATGGAAGGAGCATTCTAGCATTGTAGAAAAGATAATTAAAAAAAAGGAAGGAAGAGTGGTAACAAAGCAGGAATGATAGGGTGTAGAGGAGTGGGAACTCTCAGAACTGTGAAGACAACTTGTGGATGATCATGTGGCGAGCTCCTGGAGGGGAGGGACAAGAGCAGCAGAGAGACGTAGATGGTCATCAGGAGAGTCTCTGGTGATTACTGTCTGGATGATGAAGGAGAGAGAGAGAGAGAGAGAGAGAGAGAGAGAGAGAGAGAGAGAGAGAGAGAGAGAGAGAGAGAGAGAGAGAGAGAGAGAGAGAGAGAGAGAGAGAGAGAGGAAACAAGTGACTAAGCAATGTATTCAGGCAATACCCTCCATAATCTGTCTCCTTCCATCCTGTTACGTACAGACCAGACATGGCTGAGAGAAGAGCTAATATCCGCAGCTGCTGCCCTGTTTAATCCCTAGATGACCCGTTAGATAAGGTTGGTAACAGCGGCACGAACCATAGGCTCGCCGCAACACACCTGTTGCCTAGCTATCAGACTGATGGCTATATATCCTGACCACTGAACCAGTAGACTAGTGGCCAGAAGACGGTTGACAAGCAAGTGTGTGGAATATTGTATCTAAACACTTGTCACTTCAATTTTGTGGCACATTACCAGTCTTCCTGTTGATGTAAACTTCCTGGAAGGTGGATTCTACTTCATACAGTCATGATGGTGTCCATCAACTATGCACCATTGATTCCATCCCCAGTGTTCATGGTGTGGATCAGGTACACAGCCTCTACACATCACTCACCCACACACATCGTCAACCCATGCCCAGTCATCATCATCATTGACCAGTGATGAAGATGTCACGTGTACAACATGATGCACTGCATCAAGTGCCCAGTCATCCCGTCATCATCACGATTGTTGCACTCCATCAAGTGCCCAGTCATCCCGTCATCATCATGACTGACCAGTGATGAAGATGTCACGTATACAACATGATACACTGAGTCACTGGTGTTGTCAACCAGTGAGTCAACAGCTGTAAGGTGTTTAAAGACACATTGATTAAGGTCATCAGTACGTGATGATCCCATTACATTATTTTTCTCTTCTCATAAAAAGGCAATTGTCATAAAAGCCTTAATTCTGTAAGGGAAACTAATTCCCATAATCCAACCTCATTTGATTCCTGTCCATAATAGAAAGAGGTTTCAGGTGGCAAGAATAATTCTACAATAGATATAATTTGCTTTCGAATCTTTTTACTTCAACATATCATGAGATGCTTAGGTTAGATAGCTAGAACATTTATTTAAACTGTCATCATTCTTTGTCAAACATTGGATATCAGTTTGACACACCAAGTCCTTCATTATCGACTGGATGACTAATTACCTACTATAGTTTGTGCGTTGTGTTATACAAGGGAATTCAAATAGCAACAGACAATTCGATCCTTTGAGGCTTTTATGTGATAGGGTAAAATATCAGAAACTCACACATTAATGTGGTAAATGTAGGAGAAAAGATAGTAAAAGCTTTGCGGAAGATGAAAGCCGGCAAGGCAGCGGGTTTGGATGGTATTGCAGTGGAATTCATTTAAAAAGGGGGTGACTGTATTGTTGACTGGTTGGTAAGGTTATTTGATGTATGTATGACTCGTGGTGGGGAGCCTGAGGATTGACGGAATGCTTGCATAGTGCCATTGTACAAAGGCAAAGGGGATAAGAGTGAGTGCTCAAATTACAGAAGTATAAGTTTGTTGAGTATTCCTGGGAAATTATATGGGAGGGTATTGATTGAGTGTGAAGGCATGTACAGAGCATCAGATTGGGGAAGAGTAGTGTGTTTTCAGAAGTGGTAGAGGATGTGTGGATCAGGTGTTTGCTTTGAAGAATGTATGTGAGAAATACTTAGAAGAGCAAATGGATTTATATGTAACATTTATGGATCTGGAGAAGGCATATGATAGAGTTAATAGAGATGCTCTGTGGAAGGTATTAAGAATATATGGTGTGGGAGGCAAGTTGTTAGAAACAGTGAAAAGTTTTTATCGAGAATGTAAGGCATGTGTACGTGTAGGAAGAGGGGAAATTGATTGGTTCTCAGTGAATGTTGGTTTGCGGCAGGGGTGTGTGATGTCTCCATGGTTGCTTAATTTGTTTATGGATGGGGTTGTTAGGGAGGTGAATGCAAGAGTTTTGGAAAGAGGGGCAAGTATGCAGTCTGTTGTGGATGGAAGAGCTTGGGAAGTGAGTCAGTTGTTGTTCGCTGATGATACAGCGCTGGTGGCTGATTCATGTGAGAAACTGCAGAAGCTGGTGACTGAGATTGGTAAAGTATGTGAAAGAAGAAAGCTGAGAGCAAATGTGAATAAGAGCAAGGTTATTAAGTACAGTAGGGTTGAGGGACAAGTCAACTGGGAGGTAAGTTTGAATGGAGAAAAACTGGAGGAAGTGAAGTATTTTAGATATCTGGGAGTGGATTTGGCAGGGGATGGAACCATGGAAGCGGAAGTGAATCATAGGGTGGGGGAGGGGGCGAAAGTTCTGGGAGCGTTGAAGAATGTGTGGAAGTCGAGAACATTACCTCGGAAAGCAAAATTGGGTATGTTTGAAGGAATATTGGTTCCAACAATGTTATATGTTTGCGAGGCGTGGGCTGTGGATAGAGTTGTGCGGAGGAGGGTGGATTTGCTGGATATGAGATGTTTGAGGACAATGTGTGGTGTGAGGTGGTTTGATCGAATAAGTAATAATAGGGTAAGAGAGATGAGTGGTAATAAAAAGAGTGTGGTTGGGAGAGCAGAAGAGGGTGTTTTGAAATGGTTTGGTCACATGGAGAGAATGAGTGAGGAAAGATTGACCAAGAGAATATATGTGTCAGAGGTGGAAGGAACGGGAGGTGGGAGACCAAATTGGAGTTGGAAAGATGGAGTAAAAAAGATTTTGAGTGATCGGGGCCTGGACATACAGGAGGGTGAAAGGCGTGCAAGGAATAGAGTGAATTGGAACGATGTGGTATACCGGGGTCGACGTGCTGTCAATGGATTGAACCAGGGCAAGTGAAGCGTCTAAGGTAAACCATAGAAAGTTCTGTGGGCCCTGGATGTGGAAAGGGAGCTGTGGTTTCGGTGCATTATTACATGACAGCTAGAGACTGAGTGTGAGCGAATGTGGCCTTTGTTGTCTTTTCCTAGTGCTACCACGCGCACATGAGGGTGAGAGGGTTGTTATTTCATGTGTGGCGGGGTGGCGATGGGGATGAATAAAGGCAGACAGAATGAATTATGTACATGTGTATATATGCACATGTCTGTGTGTGTATATATAAATAAACGTTGAGATGCATAGGTATGTATATGTGCATGAGTGGACTTGTATGTATATATATGACATGTGTATGTGGGTGGGTTGGGCCATTCTTTCGTCTATTTCTTCGCGCTACGTCGCTAACGCGGGAGACAGCGACAAAGCAAAATAAATAGATAAATAAGATAAGTACACACACACACACACACACACACACACACATATATATATATATATATATATATATATATCTATCTATATATATATATATATATATATATATATATATATATATATATATATATATATATATATATATATATATTGATAGAGATGCTCTGTGGAAGGTATTAAGAATATATGGTGTGGGAGGCAAGTTGTTAGAAGCAGTGAAAAGTTTTTATCGAGGATGTAAGGCATGTGTACGCGTAGGAAGAGAGGAAAGTGATTGGTTCTCAGTGAATGTAGGTTTGCGGCAGGGGTGTGTGATGTCTCCATGGTTGTTTAATTTGTTTATGGATGGGGTTGTTAGGGAGGTGAATGCAAGAGTTTTGGAAGGAGGGGCAAGTATGAAGTCTGTTGGGGATGAGAGAGCTTGGGAAGTGAGTCAGTTGTTGTTCGCTGATGATACAGCGCTGGTGGCTGATTCATGTGAGAAACTGCAGAAGCTGGTGACTAAGTTTGGTAAAGTGTGTGAAAGAAGAAAGTTAAGAGTAAATGTGAATAAGAGCAAGGTTATTAGGTACAGTAGGGTTGAGGGTCAACTCAACTGGGAGGTGAGTTTGAATGGAGAAAAACTGGAGGAAGTGAAGTGTTTTAGATATGTCTGAGTGGATCTGGCAGCGGATGGAACCATGGAAGCGGAAGTGGATCATAGGGTGGGGGAGGGGGCGAAAATTCTGGGAGCCTTGAAGAATGTGTGGAAGTCAAGAACATTATCTCGGAAAGCAAAAATGGGTATGTTTGAAGGAATAGTGGTTCCAACAATGTTGTATGGTTGCGAGGCGTGGACTATGGATAGAGTTGTGCGCAGGAGGATGGATGTGCTGGAAATGAGATGTTTGAGGACAATGTGTGGTGTGAGGTGGTTTGATCGAGTAAGTAACGTAAGGGTAAGAGAGATGTGTGGAAATAAAAAGAGCGTGGTTGAGAGAGCAGAAGAGGGTGTTTTGAAATGGTTTGGTCACATGGAGAGAATGAGTGAGGAAAGATTGACCAAGAGGATATATGTGTCGGAGGTGGTGGGAACGAGGAGAAGAGGGAGACCAAATTGGAGGTGGAAAGATGGAGTGAAAAAGATTTTGTGTGATCGGGGCCTGAACATGCAGGAGGGTGAAAGGAGGGCAAGAAATAGAGTGAATTGGAGCGATGTGGTATACCGGGGTTGACGTGCTGTCAGTGGATTGAATCAAGGCATGTGAAGCGTCTGGGGTAAACCATGGAAAGCTGTGTAGGTATGTATATTTGCGTGTGTGGACGTATGTATATACGTATGTATGGGGGTGGGTTGGGCCATTTCTTTCGTCTGTTTCCTTGCGCTACATCGCAAACGCGGGAGACAGCGACAAAGCAAAAAAAAAAAAAAAATATATATATATATATATATATATATATATATATATATATATATATATATATATATATTATTTATTTATATTTTATTTTGCTTTGTCGCTGTCTCCCGCGTTAGCGAGGTAGCGCAAGGAAACAGACAAAAGAATGGCCCAACCCACCCACATACACATGTATATACATACACGTCCACACAAGCAAATATACATACCGATACATCTCAATGTATAAATATATATACACACACAGATACATACATATATACACATGTACATGCCTTTATTCATTCCTATCGCCAACCCGCCACACATGGAATAACAACCCCCTCCCCCCACATGTGTGCGAGGTAGCGCTAGGAAATGACAAACAAAGGCCCCATTCGTTCACACTCAGACTCTAGCTGTCATGTAATAATGCACCGAAACCACAGCTCCCTTTCCACAACCAGGCCCCACAGAACTTTCCATGCCCCCACACCATATATTCTTAATACCTTCCACAGGGCATCCCTATCAACTCTATCATATGCCTTCTCCAGATCCATAAACTCTACATACAAATCCATTTGCTTTTCTAAGTATTTCTCACAAACATTTTTCAAGGCAAACACCTGATCCACACATCCTCTACCACTTCTGAAACCACACTGATCTTCCCCAATCTTATGCTCTGTACATGCCTTCACCCTCTCAATCAATACCCTCCCATATAATTTCCCAGGAATACTCAACAAACTTATACCTCTGTAATTTAAGCACTCACTTATATCCCCTTTGCCTTTGTACAATGGCACTATGCAAGCATTCCGCCAATCCTCAGGCACCTCACCATGAATCATACATACATTAAATAACCTTACCAACCAGTCAACAATACAGTCACCCCCTTTTTAAATAAATTCCACTGCAATACCATCCAATCCCGCTGCCTTGCCGGCTTTCATCTTCCGCAATTCTTTTACTGCCTTTTCTCTGTTTGCCAAATCATTTTCCCTAACCCTCTCACTTTGCACACCACCTCGACCAAAAAACCCTATATCTGCCACTCTATCATCAAACACATTCAACAAACCTTCAAAATACTCACTCCATCTCCTTCTCACATCACCACTACTTGTTATCATCTCCCCATTAGCCCCCTTCACTGAAGTTCCCATTTGCTCCCTTGTCTTAAGCACTTTATTTACCTCCTTCCAAAACATCTTTTTATTCTCCCTAAAATTTAAAGATACTCTCTCACCTCATCTCATTTGCCCTCTTTTTCACCTCTTGCATCTTTCTCTTGACCTCCTGCTTCTTTCTTTTATACATCTCCAACTCATTTGCATTATTTCCCTGCAAAAGTCGTCCAAGTGCCTCTCTTTTCTCTTTCACTAATAATCTTACTTATATATATATATATATATATATATATATATATATATATATATATATATATATATATATATATATATATATATATATATATATATATATATACATATATATATATATGCACCTGGGCATGAGAAGAAAGATCATGAGAGGCAAGTGTTTTGGGAGCAGCTGAATGAGTGTGTTAGTGGTTTTGATGCACGAGACCGGGTTATAGTGATGGGTGATTTGAATGCAAAGGTGAGTAATGTGGCAGTTGAGGGAATAATTGGTATACATGGGGTGTTCAGTGTTGTAAATGGAAATGGTGAAGAGCTTGTAGATTTATGTGCTGGAAAAGGACTGATGATTGGGAATACCTGGTTTAAAAAGCGAGATATACATAAGTATACTTATGTAAGTAGGAGAGATGGCCAGAGAGCGTTATTGGATTACGTGTTAATTGGCAGGCGCGCGAAAGAGAGACTTTTGGATGTTAATGTGCTGAGAGGTGCAACTGGAGGGATGTCTGATCATTATCTTGTGGAGGCTAAGGTGAAGATTTGTATGGGTTTTCAGAAAAAAAGAGTAAATGTTGGGGTGAAGAGGGTGGTGAGAGTAAGTGAGCTTGGGAAGGAGACTTGTGTGAGGAAGTACCAGGAGAGACTGAGTACAGAATGGAAAAAGGTGAGAACAATGGAAGTAAGGGGAGTGGGGGAAGAATGGGATGTATTTAGGGAAGCAGTGATGGCTTGCGCAAAAGATGCTTGTGGCATGAGAAGCGTGGGACGTGGGCAGATTAGAAAGGGTAGTGAGTGGTGGGATGAAGATGTAAGATTATTAGTGAAAGAGAAGAGAGAGGCATTTGGACGATTTTTGAAGAGAAATAATGCAAATGAGTGGGAGATGTATAAAAGAAAGAGGCAGGAGGTGAAGAGAAAGGTGCAAGAGGTGAAAAAGAGGGCAAATGAGAGTTGGGGTGAGAGAGTATCATTAAATGTTAGGGAAAATAAAAAGATGTTTTGGAAGGAGGTAAGTAAAGTGCATAAGAAGAGGGAAAAATGGGAACATCAGTGAAGGGGGCTAATGTGGAGGTGATAACAAGTAGTGGTGATGTGAGAAGGAGATGGAGTGAGTATTTTAAAGGTTTATTGAATGTGGTTGATGATAGAGTGGCAGATATGAGGTGTTTTGGTCGAGGTGGTGTGCAAATTGAGAGGGATAGGGAGAGTGATTTGGTAAACAGAGAAGAGGTAGCAAAAGCTATGCGGAAGATGAAAGCCGGCAAGGCAGCGGGTTTGGATGGTATTGCACTGGAATGTAAAAAAAAAGGGGGTTACTGTATTGTTGACTGATTGGTAAGGTTATCTAATGTATTTATGGCTCATGGTGAGGTGCCTGTGGATTGGTGGAATGCTTGCATAGTGCCATTGTACAAAGGCAAAGGGGATAAAAATGAGTGGTCAAATTACAGAGGAATAAATTTATTGAGTATTCCTGGTAAATTATATGGGAGGGTATTGATTGAGAGGGTGAAGGCATGTACAGAGCATCAGATTGGGGAAGAGCAGTGTGGTTTCAGAAGTGGTAGAGGACGTGTAGATCAGGTGTTTGTTTTGAAGAATGTATGTGAGAAATACTTAGAAAAGGAAATGGATATGTATGTAGCATTTATGTATCTGGGAAAGGCATATGATGGATATGATAGAGATGCTCTGTGGAAGGTATTAAGAATATATGGTGTGGGAGGGAAGTTGTTAGAAGCAAGGTTTTTGTCGAGGAAGTAAGGCATGTGTACGTGTAGGAAGAGAGGAAAGTGATTGGTTCTCAGTGAATGGTGGTTTGCGGCAGGGGTGCGTGATGTCTCCATTGTTGTTTAATTTGTTTATGGATGGGGTTGTTAGGGAGGTGAATGTAAGAGTTTTGGAAAAAGGGGCAAGTACGCAGTCTGTTGTGGATGCGAGAGCTTGGGAGGTGAGTCAGTTGTTCGCTGATGATACAGCGCTGGTGGCTGATTCATGTGAGAAGCTGCAGAAGGTGGTGACTGAGTTTGGTAAAGTGTGTGAAAGAGGAAACTGGAGAGTAAATGTGAATAAGAGCAAGGTTATTAGGTACAGTACGGTTGAGGAACAATTGAATTGGGAGGTAGGTTTGAATGGAGAAAAATTGAAGGAAGTGAAGTGTTTTAGATATCTGGGAGTGGATTTCGCAGCGGAAGGAACCATGGAAGCGAAAGTGAATCATAGGGTGGGGGAGGGGGAAAAAGTTCTGGAAGCGTTGAAGAATGTGTGGAAGTCGAGAACATTAACTTGTTTGTTTCTTTGTTTGAAGGAATAGTAGTTGCAATAGTGATGTATGGTTCCGAGGCGTGGGCAATAGATAGAGTTGTGCGCAGGAGGGTGGATGTACCGGAAATGAGATGTTTGAGGACAATATGTGGTGTGAGGGAGTTTCATCGAGTAAGTAATGAAAGGGTAAGAGAGATGTGTGGTAATAAAAAGAGTGTGGTTTAGAGATCAGAAGAGGGTGTTTTGAAATGGTTTGGTCACATGGAGAGAATGAGTGAGAAAAGATTGACAAAGAGGACATATGTGTCAGAGATGGAGGGAACGAGGAGAAGAGGGAGACCAAACTGTAGGTGGAAAGATGGAGTGAAAAAGATTTTGAGTGACCGGGGCCTGAACATGCAGTAGGGTAAAAGGCGTGCAAGGAATAGATTGAATTGCAACCTTTCATACCGGGGTCGACGTGTTGTCAATGGATTGAATCAGGGTATATATATATATATATATATATATATATATATATATATATATATATATATATATATATATATATATATATATATATATATATATATATATATATATATATATATATATATATATATATATATATATATATATATATATATATATATATATTTATATATATATATTATATTCATTCATTTATTTTGCTTTGTCGCTGTCTCCCGCGTTAGCGAGGTAGCGCAAGGTGACAGACGAAAGAAATGGCCCAACCCACAACACATGTATATACATACACGTCCAGACACGCAAATATACATACCTATACACCTCAATGTACACATATATATACACACACAGACATATACATATATACACATGTACATAATTCATACTGTCTGCCTTTATTTATTCCTATCGCCACCTCGCCACACATGGAATAACAACCCCCTCCCCCCTCATGTGTACTAGGTAGCGGTAGGAAAAGACAACAAAGGCCCCAGTCATTCACATTCAGTCTCTAGCTGTCATGTAATAATGCACCGAAATCACAGCTCCCTTTCCACATCCAGGTCCCTCAGAACTTTCCATGGTTTACCCCAGACGCTTCACATGCACTGGTTCAATCCATTAACAGCACGTCGACCCCGGTATACCACATCGTTCCAAAACACTCTATTCCTTGCACGCCTTTTACCCTCCTGCATGTTCAGGCCCCGATCACTCAAAATCTTTTTCACCCTTTCCACCTCCAATTTGGTCTCCCACTTCTCCTCGTTCCCTCTACCTCTAACACATATATCCTCTTGGTCAATCTTTCCTCACTCATTCTCTCCATGTGACAAACCATTTCAAAACACCCTCTTCTGCTCTCTCAACCACACTCTTTTTATTTTCACAAATCTCTCTTACCCTATTATTACTTACTCGATCAAACCACTTCACACCCCATATTGCCCTCAAACATCTCATTTCCAGCACATCCACCCTCATGCGCACAACTCTATCCATAGCCCACGCCTCGCAACCATACAACATTGTTGGAACCACTATTCCTTCAAACATACCCATTTTTGCTTTCCGAGATAATGTTCTCGACTTCCAAACATTCTTCAAGGCTCCAAGAACTTTCGCCCCCTCCCCCACCCTATGATTCACTTCCGCTTCCATGGTTCCATCTGCTGCCAAATCCACTCCCAGATATCTAAAGCACTTTACTTCCTCCAGTTTTTCTCCATTCAAACTTACCTCACAATTGACTTGACCCTCAATCCTACTGTACCTAATAACCTTGCTCTTATTCACATTTATTCTAAACTTTCTTCTTTCACACACTTTACCAAACTCAGTCACCAGCTTTTGCAGTTTCTCACATGAATCAGCCACCAGCGCTGTATCATCAGCGAACAACAACTGACTCACTTCACAAGCTCTCTCATCCACAAAAGGCTGCATACTTGCACCTCTTTCCAAAACTCTTGCATTCACCTCCCTAACAACCCCATCCATAAACAAATTAAACAACCATGGAGACATCTCACACCCCTGCCGCAAACCTACATTCACTGAGAACCAATCACTTTCCTCTCTTCCTACACGTACATATGTCTTACATCCGCGATAAAAACTTTTCACTGCTTCTAACAACTTGCCTCCCACACCATATATTCTTAATACCTTCCACAGAGCATCTCCATCAACTCTATCATATGCCTTCTCCAGATCCATAAATGCTACATACAAATCCATTTGCTTTTCTAAGTATTTCTCACATACATTCTTCAAAGCAAACGCCTGATCCACACATCCTCTACCACTTCTGAAACTACACTGCTCTTCCCCAATCTTATTCTCTGTACATGCCTTCACCCTCTTAGTCAATACCCTCCAATATAATTTACCAGGAATACTCAACAAACTTATACCTCTGTAATTTGAGCACACACTCTTATCCCCTTTCCCTTTGTACAATGGCACTATGTAAGCATTCCGCCAATCCTCGGGCACCTCACAATGAATCATACATACATTAAATAACCTTACCAACTAGTCAAGAATACAGTCACCCCCTTTTTTGATAAATTCCACTGCAAAACCATCCAAACCTGCTGCCTTGCCGGCTTTCATCTTCCGCAAAGCTTTTACTACCTCTACTCTGTTTACCAAATCATTTTCCCTAACCCTCTCACTTTGCACACTACCTCGACCAAAACATCCCATATCTGCCACTCTATCATCAAACACATTCAACAAACCTTCAAAATACTCACTCCATCTCCTTCTCACATCACCACTGCTTGTTATCACCTTCCCATTTGCCCCCTTCACTGAAGTTCCCATTTGCTCCCTTGTTTTACGCACTTTATTTACCTCCTTCCAAAACATCTTTTTATTCTCCCTAAAATTTAATGATATTCTCTCACCCCAACTCTCATTTGCCCTCTTTTTCACCTCTTGCACCTTTCTCTTGACCTCCTGCCTCTTTCTTTTATACATCTCCCACTCATTTGCATTATTTCCCTGCAAAAATCGTCCAAATGCCTCTCTCTTCTCTTTCACTAATAATCTTACTTCTTCATCCCACCACTCACTACCCTTTCTAATCAACCCACCTCCCACACCTCTCATGCCACAAGCATCTTTTGCGCAAGTCATCACTGCTTCCCTAAATACATCCCATTCCTCCCCCACTCCCCTTACCTCCTTTGTTCTCGCCTTTTTCCATTTTGTATTCAGTCTCTCCTGGTACTGCCTCACACAATTCTCTAGCCCAAGCTCACTTACTCTCACCACTCTCTTCACCCCAACATTCTCTCTTCTTTTCTGAAAACCCATACAAATCTTCACCTTAGCCTCCACAAGATAATGATCAGACATCCCTCCAGTTGCACCTCTCAGCACATTAACATCCAAAAGTCTCTCTTTCGCGCGCCTATCAATTAACACGTAATCCAATAACGCTCTCTGGCCATCTCTCCTACTTACATACGTATACTTATGTATATCTCGCTTTTTAAACCAGGTTTTCCCAATCACCAGTCTTTTTTCAGCACATAAATCCACAAGCTCTTCACCATTTCCATTTACAACACTGAACACCCCATGTATACCAATTATTCCCTCAACTGCCACATTACTCACCTTTGCATTCAAATCACCCATCACTATAACCCGGTCTTGTGCATCAAAACCATTAACACACTCATTCAGCTGCTACCAAAACACTTGCCTCTCATGATCTTTCTTCACCTGCCCAGGTGCATATGCACCAATAATCATCCATCTCTCTCCATCAACTTTCATTTTTACCCATATCAATCTAGAGTTTACTTTCTTACACTCTATCACATACTCCCACAACTCCTGTTTCAGGAGTAGTGCTACTCCTTTACCTTGCTCTTGTCCTCTCACTAACCCCTGACTTTACTCCCAAGACATTCCCAAACCACTCTTCCCCTTTACCGTTGAGCTTTGTTTCACTCAAAGCCAAAACATCCACGTTCCTTTCCTCAAACATACTACCTATCTCTCCTTTTTTCTCATCTTGGTTACATTCACACACATTTAGACACCCCGCGTGACTCCTTCTGTTTCCCCTTGTAGAAAGTTAGAATACAAGGAGGGGAGGGTTTCTGGCCCCCCGCTCCCGTCCCCTTTAGTCGCCTTCTACGACACGTGAGGAATACATAGGAAGTATTCTCTCTCCCCTATCCCCTCTCCCCAGCGATATATATATATATATATATATATATATATATATATATATATATATATATATATATATATATATATATATATATATATATATATATATTTTTTTTTTTTTTTTTTTTTATACTTTGTCGCTGTCTCCCGCGTTTGCGAGGTAGCGCAAGGAAACAGACGAAAGAAATGGCCCAACCCCCCCCATACACATGTATATACATACGTCCACACACGCAAATATACATACCTACACAGCTTTCCATGGTTTACCCCAGACGCTTCACATGCCTTGATTCAATCCACTGACAGCACGTCAACCCCGGTATACCACATCGCTCCAATTCACTCTATTCCTTGCCCTCCTTTCACCCTCCTGCATGTTCAGGCCCCGATCACACAAAATCTTTTTCACTCCATCTTTCCACCTCCAATTTGGTCTCCCTCTTCTCCTCGTTCCCTCCACCTCCGACACATATATCCTCTTGGTCAATCTTTCCTCACTCATTCTCTCCATGTGCCCAAACCACTTCAAAACACCCTCTTCTGCTCTCTCAACCACGCTCTTTTTATTTCCACACATCTCTCTTACCCTTACGTTACTCACTCGATCAAACCACCTCACACCACACATTGTCCTCAAACATCTCATTTCCAGCACATCCATCCTCCTGCGCACAACTCTATCCATAGCCCACGCCTCGCAACTATACAACATTGTTGGAACCACTATTCCTTCAAACATACCCATTTTTGCTTTCCGAGATAATGTTCTCGACTTCCACACATTCTTCAGGGCCCCCAGAATTTTCGCCCCTCCCCCACCCTATGATCCACTTCCGCTTCCATGGTTCCATCCGCTGCCAGATCCACTCCCAGATATCTAAAACACTTCACTTCCTCCAGTTTTTCTCCATTCAAACTCACCTCCCAATTGACTTGACCCTCAACCCTACTGTACCTAATAACCTTGCTCTTATTCACATTTACTCTTAACTTTCTTCTTTCACACACTTTACCAAACTCAGTCACCAGCTTCTGCAGTTTCTCACATGAATCAGCCACCAGCGCTGTATCATCAGCGAACAACAACTGACTCACTTCCCAAGCTCTCTCATCCCCAACAGACTTCATACTTGCCCCTCTTTCCAAAACTCTTGCATTTACCTCCCTAACAACCCCATCCATAAACAAATTAAACAACCATGGAGACATCACATACCCTTGCCGCAAACCTACATTCACTGAGAACCAATCACTTTCCTCTCTTCCTACACGTACACATGCCTTACATCCTCGATAAAAACTTTTCACTGCTTCTAACAACTTGCCTCCCACACCATATATTCTTAATACCTTCCACAGAGCATCTCTATCAACTCTATCATATGCCTTCTCCAGATCCATAAATGCTACATACAAATCCATTTGCTTTTCTAAGTATTTCTCACATACATTCTTCAAAGCAAACACCTGATCCACACATCCTCTACCACTTCTGAAACCACACTGCTCTTCCCCAATCTGATGCTCTGTACATGCCTTCACCCTCTCAATCAATACCCTCCCATATAATTTACAAGGAATACTCAACAAACTTATACCTCTGTAATTTGAGCACTCACTCTTATCCCCTTTGCCTTTGTACAATGGCACTATGCACGCATTCCGCCAATCCTCAGGCACCTCACCATGAGTCATACATACATTAAATAACCTTACCAACCAGTCAACAATACAGTCACCCCCTTTTTTAATAAATTCCACTGCAATACCATCCAAACCTGCTGCTTGCCGGCTTTCATCTTCCGCAAAGCTTTCACTACCTCTTCTCTGTTTACCAAATCATTTTCCCTAACCCTCTCACTTTGCACACCACCTCGACCAAAACACCCTATATCTGCCACTCTATCATCAAACACATTCAACAAACCTTCAAAATACTCACTCCATCTCCTTCTCACATCACCACTACTTGTTATCACCTCCCCATTTGCGCCCTTCACTGAAGTTCCCATTTGCTCCCTTGTCTTACGCACTTTATTTACCTCCTTCCAGAACATCTTTTTATTCTCCCTAAAATTTAATGATACTCTCTCACCCCAACTCTCATTTGCCCTTTTTTTCACCTCTTGCACCTTTCTCTTGACCTCCTGTCTCTTTCTTTTATACATCTCCCACTCAATTTCATTTTTTCCCTGCAAAAATCGTCCAAATGCCTCTCTCTTCTCTTTCACTAATACTCTTACTTCTTCATCCCACCACTCACTACCCTTTCTAATCAACCCACCTCCCACTCTTCTCATGCCACAAGCATCTTTTGCGCAATCCATCACTGATTCCCTAAATACATCCCATTCCTCCCCCACTCCCCTTGCTTCCATTGTTCTCACCTTTTTCCATTCTGTACTCAGTCTCTCCTGGTACTTCCTCACACAGGTCTCCTTCTCAAGCTCACTTACTCTCACCACCCTCTTCACCCCAACATTCACTCTTCTTTTCTGAAAACCCATACAGATCTTCACCTTAGCCTCCACAAGATAATGATCAGACATCCCTCCAGTTGTACCTCTCAGCACATTAACATCCAAAAGTCTCTCTTTCGCACGCCTGTCAATTAACACGTAATCCAATAACGCTCTCTGGCCATCTCTCCTACTTACATAAGTATACTTATGTATATCTCGCTTTTTAAACCAGGTATTCCCAATCATCAGTCCTTTTTCAGCACATAAATCTACAAGCTCTTCACCATTTCCATTTACAACACTGAACACCCCATGTATACCAATTATTCCCTCAACTGCCACATTACTCACCTTTGCATTCAAATCACCCATCACTATAACCCGGTCTCGTGCATCAAAACCACTAACACACTCATTCAGCTGCTCCCAAAACACTTGCCTCTCTTGATCTTTCTTCTCATGCCCAGGTGCATATGCACCAATAATCACCCACCTCTCTCCATCAACTTTCAGTTTTACCCATATTAATCGAGAATTTACTTTCTTACACTCTATCACATACTCCCACAACTCCTGTTTCAGGAGTATTGCTACTCCTTCCCTTGCTCTTGTCCTCTCACTAACCCCTGACTTTACTCCCCAGACATTCCCAAACCACTCTTCCCCTTTACCCTTGAGCTTCGTTTCACTCAGAGCCAAAACATCCAGGTTCCTTTCCTCAAACATACTACCTATCTCTCCTTTTTTCACATCTTGGTTACATCCACACACATTTAGGCACCCCACTCTGAGCCTTCGAGGAGGATGAGCACTCCCCGCGTGACTCCTTCTTCTGTTTCCCATTTTAGAAAGTTAATACAAGGAGGGGAGGATTTCTGGCCCCCCGCTCCCGTCCCCTCTAGTCGCTTTCTACGACACGCGAGGAATACGTGGGAAGTATTCTTTCACCCCTATCCCCAGGGATAATATACATATATATATACATATACACATACACACACATACACATACATACGCACATATACACACACACACACACACACATACATATATATACATATGAAAAATGTAAGAAACAATTTAGAAAACTGAAACTTCTAGCTTGAAATGAATGGAAAAACATGAATGTCACATAATGGTTCAACCTCTGGCTATGGAAAAAAGGAAATGTATAATTTATTTACACAAACGTCAGTATATATATATATATATATATATATATATATATATATATATATATATATATATATATATATATATATATATATATATATATATATATATTATCCCTGGGGATAGGGGAGAAAGAATACTTCCCACGTATTCCCTGCGTGTCGTAGAAGGCGACTAAAAGGGGAGGGAGCGGGTGGCTGGAAATCCTCCCCTCTCGTTTTTTTCAATTTTCCAAAAGAAGGAACATAGAAGGGGGCCAGGTGAGGATATTCCCTCAAAGGCCCAGTCCTCTGTTCTTAACGCTACCTCGCTAACACGGGAAATGGCGAATAGTACGAAAGAAAGAAAGAAAAAAGATATATATATATATATATATATATATATATATATATATATATATATATATATATATATATATATATATATATATATATATATATATACTGATAAAATTGTGTATAAAAGACTGTGTATTTCAATTTAATGGAGATTATTATGCTCAAAAATTTGGTATGGCAATGGGTAACCCTCTTTCACCTGTACTAAGTAATCTTTATATGAAATATTTTGAAACAAAATTACTAAAGGATATCTTACCTTCTAATACAATTTGGTTTAGGTATTTAGATGATGTTCTTTGTGTTTGGCCAACAAATGAAAATTTACAAACATTTCTCCCCTTAACAATTTAGTACCTTCCATCAAATTTACTGTAGAAAATGAGAATAATGGTATGTTACCATTTTTAGATTGCATGATCCATAGACAAGGAAACAAGTTTAAGTTTAGCATATACAGAAAACCCACCAATGTATGCTCATATATCCATTATTACTCATCTCAACATGACAGAGTTAAATTATCATCATTTCAATCTATGTTCCTTAGGGCTCTCCGTATTTACAGTCCAGAGTTTATTGATGATGAGTTTGAGAAGATATATTGTATTGGATCTAAGTTAAAGTACCCTAGATCTTTCATTGATAAATCCCTTAGTTAGCAAAGAAATCATTTTATAGAGTTGAGCCCAAACCTCCCATTGACACTAAGAATCTTTAAGTTCTCCCTTTTAATAATAATTTCACTTTGCTTCCCTCGCTTCTTAAATCCTTTAATGTAAATGTTGCCTTTAGCAACAATAATACTATAAAGAATATCGTAATCAGGAATTCACCAGAAAATTCTCTTGGTTGCATCTATAAAGTCCCTTGTGGAAACTGTGATAAATTCTATGTTGGTCAGACTGGTAAGGATCTTTCTGTTAGACTTAAGCAACATAAATATAGTATAAGAACGGGACAAGAATCAAATGCCTTGTTTAATCATGTCAAAAACTACGATCATTGTATTGACTGGAGTAACGCCATCTCAGTTATTAACTCTAATTCTATTACCAAGAGAAATATCATTGAATCTTCTCTTATCAAATACACAAAGAATTATAATCTTAATATAAGTGATGGTCTATACAAATTTGATAACTTTATTGTTGATAAGATTTGTAAAATGATAAGTTTATGAACGCTCGTTGTATGTTTTGGACAATCACATGTTTACCAAATGGCGTCCCAGCTTCGTCTCTTCGATGTATATCAACTGACTGTTATATTTCTCTCTTGAGTCTCCCCTGATGATGTGATTATTACACGAAAGTGCACTTGGGAACTTTTCGTGTTTCATTTTCCCGCGTGGACTCATAGGAATATATATATATATATATATATATATATATATATATATATATATATATATATATATATATATATATATATATATATATATATATATATATATATATATATATATATATATATATATATATATATATATATATATATATATATATATATATATATATATATATATATATATATATATATATATATATATATTTTTGCTTTGTCGCTGTCTCCCGCGTTTGCGAGGTAGCGCAAGGAAACAGACGAAAGAAATGGCCCAACCCACCCCCATACACATGCCTTGATTCAATCCACTGACAGCACGTCAACCCCGGTATACCACATCGCTCCAATTCACTCTATTCTTTGCCCTCCTTTCACCCTCCTGCATGTTCAGGCCCCGATCACACAAAATCTTTTTCACTCCATCTTTCCACCTCCAATTTGGTCTCCCTCTTCTCCTCGTTCCCTCCACCTCCGACACATATATCCTCTTGGTCAATCTTTCCTCACTCATTCTCTCCATGTGACCAAACCATTTCAAAACACCCTCTTCTGCTCTCTCAACCACGCTCTTTTTATTTCCACACATCTCTCTTACCCTTACGTTACTCACTCGATCAAACCACCTCACACCACACATTGTCCTCAAACATCTCATTTCCAGCACATCCATCCTCCTGCGCACAACTCTATCCATAGTCCACGCCTCGCAACCATACAACATTGTTGGAACCACTATTCCTTCAAACATACCCATTTTTGCTTTCCGAGATAATGTTCTCGACTTCCACACATTCTTCAAGGCTCCCAGAATTTTCGCCCCCTCCCCCACCCTATGATCCACTTCCGCTTCCATGGTTCCACCCGCTGCCAGATCCACTCCCAGATATCTAAAACACTTCACTTCCTCCAGTTTTTCTCCATTCAAACTCACCTCCCAATTGAATTGACCCTCAACCCTACTGTACCTAATAACCTTGCTCTTGTTCACATTTACTCTTAACTTTCTTCTTTCACACACTTTACCAAACTCAGTCACCAGCTTCTGCAGTTTCTCACATGAATCAGCCACCAGCGCTGTATCATCAGCGAACAACAACTGACTCACTTCCCAAGCTCTCTCATCCCCAACAGACTTCATACTTGCCCCTCTTTCCAAAACTCTTGCATTCACCTCCCTAACAACCCCATCCATAAACAAATTAAACAACCATGGAGACATCACACACCCCTGCCGCAAACCTACATTCACTGAGAACCAATCACTTTCCTCTCTTCCTACACGTACACATGCCTTACATCCTCGATAAAAACTTTTCACTGCTTCTAACAACTTTCCTCCCACACCATATATTCTTAATACCTTCCACAGAGCATCTCTATCAACTCTATCATATGCCTTCTCCAGATCCATAAATGCTACATACAAATCCATTTGCTTTTCTAAGTATTTCTCACATACATTCTTCAAAGCAAACACCTGATCCACACATCCTCTACCACTTCTGAAACCACACTGCTCTTCCCCAATCTGATGCTCTGTACATACCTTCACCCTCTCAATCAATACCCTCCCATATAATTTGCCAGGAATACTCAACAAACATATACCTCTGTAATTTGAGCACTCACTCTTATCCTCTTTGCCTTTGTACAATGGCACTATGCACGCATTCCGCCAATCCTCAGGCACCTCACCATGAGTCATACATACATTAAATAACCTTACCAACCAGTCAACAATACAGTCACCCCCTTTTTTAATAAAGAGGGATGTCTGATCATTATCTTGTGGAGGCTAAGGTGAAGATTTGTATGGGTTTTCAGAAAAGAAGAGTGAATGTTGGGGTGAAGAGGGTGGTGAGAGTAAGTGAGCTTGGGAAGGAGACTTGTGTGAGGAAGTACCAGGAGATACTGAGTACAGAATGGAAAAAGGTGAGAACAATGGAAGTAAGGGGAGTGGGGGAGGAATGGGATGTATTTAGGGAATCAGTGATGGATTGCGCAAAAGATGCTTGTGATTAGAAAGGGTAGTGAGTGGTGGGATGAAGAAGTAAGAGTATTAGTGAAAGAGAAGAGAGAGGCATTTGGACGATTTTTGCAGGGAAAAAATGAAATTGAGTGGGAGACGTATAAAAGAAAGAGACAGGAGGTCAAGAGAAAGGTGCAAGAGGTGAAAAAAAGGGCAAATGAGAGTTGGGGTGAGAGAGTATCATTAAATTTTAGGGAGAATAAAAAGATGTTCTGGAAGGAGGTAAATAAAGTGCGTAAGACAAGGGAGCAAATGGGAACTTCAGTGAAGGGCGCAAATGGGGAGGTGATAACAAGTAGTGGTGATGTGAGAAGGAGATTGAGTGAGTATTTTGAAGGTTTGTTGAATGTGTTTGATGATAGAGTGGCAGATGTAGGGTGTTTTGGTCGAGGTGGTGTGCAAAGTGCGAGGGTTAGGGAAAATGAGTTGGTAAACAGAGAAGAGGTAGTAAAAGCTTTGCGGAAGATGAAAGCCGGCAAGGCAGCAGGTTTGGATGGTATTGCAGTGGAATTTATATATATATATATATATATATATATATATATATATATATATATATATATATGGAAGGTATTAAGAATATATGGTGTGGGAGGCAAGTTGTTAGAAGCAGTGAAAAGTTTTTATCGAGGATGTAAGGCATGTGTACGTGTAGGAAGAGAGGAAAGTGATTGGTTCTCAGTGAATGTAGGTTTGCGGCAGGGGTGTGTGATGTCTCCATGGTTGTTTAATTTGTTTATGGATGGGGTTGTTAGGGAGGTGAATGCAAGAGTTTTGGAAAGAGGGGCAAGTATGAAGTCCGTTGGGGATGAGAGAGCTTGGGAAGTGAGTCAGTTGTTGTTCGCTGATGATACAGCGCTGGTGGCTGATTCATGTGAGAAACTGCAGAAGCTGGTGACTGAGTTTGGTAAAGTGTGTGAAAGAAGAAAGTTAAGAGTAAATGTGAATAAGAGCAAGGTTATTAGGTACAGTAGGGTTGAGGGTCAAGTCAATTGGGAGGTGAGTTTGAATGGAGAAAAACTGGAGGAAGTGAAGTGTTTTAGATATCTGGGAGTGGATCTGGCAGCGGATGGAACCATGGAAGCGGAAGTGGATCATAGGGTGGGGGGAGGGGGCGAAAATTCTGGGAGCCTTGAAGAATGTGTGGAAGTCGAGAACATTATCTCGGAAAGCAAAAATGGGTATGTTTGAAGGAATAGTGGTTCCAACAATGTTGTATGGTTGCGAGGCGTGGACTATGGATAGAGTTGTGCGCAGGAGGATGGATGTGCTGGAAATGAGATGTTTGAGGACAATGTGTGGTGTGAGGTGGTTTGATCGAGTAAGTAACGTAAGGGTAAGAGAGATGTGTGGAAATAAAAAGAGCGTGGTTGAGAGAGCAGAAGAGGGTGTTTTGAAATGGTTTGGTCACATGGAGAGAATGGGTGAGGAAAGATTGACCAAGAGGATATACGTGTCGGAGGTGGAGGGAACGAGGAGAAGAGGGAGACCAAATTGGAGGTGGAAAGATGGAGTGAAAAAGATTTTGTGTGATCGGGGCCTGAACATGCAGGAGGGTGAAAGGAGGGCAAGGAATAGAGTGAATTGGAGCGATGTGGTATACCGGGGTTGACGTGCTTTCAGTGGATTGAATCAAGGCATGTGAAGCGTCTGGGGTAAACCATGGAAAGCTGTGTAGGTATGTATATTTGCGTGTGTGGACGTATGTATATACATGTGTATGGGGGTGGGTTGGGCCATTTCTTTCGTCTGTTTCCTTGCGCTACCTCGCAAACGCGGGAGACAGCGACAAAGCAAAAAAGAAAAAAAAAAAAGATATATATATATATATATATATATATATATATATATATATATATATATATATATATATATATATATATATATATATATATATATATATTATATTATATTATATTATATTATATTTTGAAATTGGCATTTCCTAAGGAATTCAAATCGTAACTTCAGTTGGTGAGCCTTGATTAGCGATTTGGAGAAAGCAGTAACGAAAGGAGAAAGTTCAGGACAGCTTGTAGAGAAGTAATAGAAGAGCCGTGTGGAATCCATGTTGGATGCATTGATGAACAAATGATGCCAAGATCTGTCCTACCTCAACGTTTGTTGCAGCTGTCTGGTCGACCATTTGACCAATTTAAAAATATTATTTTGAAAAACATTGAAATAAAGAAACTTGAAATGGAGGAGGCTTTTCGCATTTCAAGAGAGAAGAAACGTGCCTTTCAAATGGCAATACCGACACACTGGAAGAAACGGATGTTGGACTATTGCTATGATGAATTAAGGAAAGAACGCAATAGGCTACAAGTGTCACTAAATCGTAAGTTGGACCATCTTATTGAAAACAGTGACTGGACCAAGAACATAAACCCATCTTTTGTGGTAAACCTGTCTAATAAACAACTAGATAAAGATTCCTTGTGTGCATTAGGCTTTGGTTTAAGTTTCGTGTGCTCTAACAGAGAAGCCAGCTGTGTTGATGTCACCCAAGTCTTTTTGTAATTTAGAAAAATACAGTAATTTAAGAAATGATGATATTAATATCTGTAAGGGTTTAGTGTATGCCAGTTTGTCAAAACCAGTGGAAGCTAATTGCCTAAAAGATTCATAAGAGCTATTAACACCTTAAAAAAAGACAAGGATATACATATTACTAAAGCAGATAAGGCTAACACTGTTGTGATTTTAGACAAAAGTAACTATCTATCTAAAATGAATGATCTTCTAAATGATAACACAACATATTCTAAACTTAGTAAAAATCCCTTAAAAGCAGTTAATTCTCACTCCAATAAAGAAATGAAGTTGTTGTTGAAAGGTAACATTTCTCTTATCAAAAGTTTGTCATCTTTGTCCCCTTCATTGCCATATATGTATAGACTTATCAAAACACATAAACAGAATTTTCCAGCAAGACCTACAGTTAGTTCAATAGGCTCCATCACATATAAATTGTCAAAATGGTTAGTTTCTTTATTAAGCCCTTTAGTGGGTAAGATATCAACATGCTAAACAAAATCAATGTTAATTTTGATTCCAAGCTAGTTAGCTTTGATGTTTCCTCACTTTTCACTAAAGTTCCTAGTGATGACCTTTTAGAATATTTATTTGACGTCTTGGATGATATTCATTTACCTGTTTCAAAGTCTAATTTCATTGAACTGATAAGATTGTGTATAAAAGACTGTATTTCAATTTAATGGAGATTATTATGCTCAAAAATTTGGTATGGCAATGGGTAACCCTCTTTCACCTGTACTAAGTAATCTTTATATGGAATTTTTTGAAACAAAATTACTAAAGGATATCTTACCTTCTAATGCAATTTGGTTTAGGTATGTAGATGATGTTCTTTGTGTTTGGCCATCAAATGAAAATTTACAAATATTTCTCCCCTTACTTAACAATTTAGTACCTTCCATCAAATTTACTGTAGAAAATGAGAATAATGGTATGTTACCATTTTTAGATTGCATGATCCATAGACAAGGAAACAAGTTTAAGTTTAGCATATACAGAAAACCCACCAATGTATGCTCATATATCCATTATTACTCATCTCAACATGACAGAGTAAAATTATCATTTCAATCTATGTTCCTTAGGGCATTACGTATTTGCAGTCCAGAGTTTATTGATGATGAGTTTGAGAAGATATATTGTATTGGATCTAAGTTAAAGTACCCTAGATCTTTCATTGATAAATCCCTTAAGTTAGCAAAGAAATCATTTTATAGAGTTGAACCCAAACCTCCCATTGACACCAAGAATATATATATATATATATATATATATATATATATATATATATATATATATATATATATATATATATATATATATATATATATATATATATATATATATATATATATATGATGGAGTGAAAAAGATTTTGTGTGATCGGGGCCTGAACATGCAGGAGGGTGAAAGGAGGGCAAGGAATAGAGTGAATTGGAGCGATGTGGTATACCGGGGTTGACGTGCTGTCAGTGGATTGAAGCAAGGCATGTGAAGCGTCTGGGGTAAACCATGGAAAGCTGTGTAGGTATGTATATTTGCGTGTGTGGACGTATGCATATACATGTGTATGGGGGGGGTTGGGCCATTTCTTTCGTCTGTTTCCTTGCGCTACCTCGCAAACGCGGGAGACAGCGACAAAGTATAATAAATAAATAAATATAATATATATATATATATATATATATATATATATATATATATATATATATATATATATATATATATATATTTTATTTTATTTTGCTTTGTCGCTGTCTCTCGCGTTAGCGAGGTAGCGCAAGGAAACAAACGAAGGAATGGCCCAACTCGCCCACATACACATGTATATACATGCACGTCCACATACGCAAATATACATACCTATACATCTCAATGTATACATATATATACACACACAGACATATACATATATACATATATACATAATTCATACTGTCTGCCTTTATTCATTCCCATCGCCACCTCGCCACACATGGAATAACTACCCCTTCCCCCTTATGTGTGAGAGGTAGCGCCAGGAAAAGACAACAAAAGCCACATTCGTTCACACTCAGTCTCTAGCTGTCATGTAATAATGCACCGAAACCACTGCTCCCTTTCCACATCCAGACCCCACAGAACTTTACATGGTTTTCCCCAGACGCTTCACATGCCCTGGTTCAATCCATTGACAGCACGTCGACCCCGGCATACCACGTTGTTCCAATTCACTCTATTCCTTGCACGCCTTTCACCCTCCTGCATGTTCAGGCCCCGATCACTCAAAATCTTTTTCACTCCATCTTTCCACCTCCAATTTGGTCTCCCATTTCTCTTCTTTCCCTCCACCTTTGACACATATGTCCTCTTGGTGAATCTTTCCTCACTCATTCTCTCCATGTGACCAAACCATTTCAAAACACCCTCTTCTGCTCTCTCAACCACACTCTTTTTATTACCACACATCTCTCTCACCCTTACATTACTTACTCGATCAAACCACCTCACACCGCATATTGTCCTCAAACATCTCATTTCCAGCACGTCCACCCTCCTCCGCACAACTCTATCCATAGCCCACGCCTAGCAACCATACAACATTGTTGGGACCACTATTCCTTCAAATATACCCATTCTTGCTTTCTGAGATAATGTTCTCGACTTCCACACTTTCTTCAACGCTTCCAGAACTTTCGCCCAATCCCCCACCCTATGATTCACTTCTGCTTCCATAGTTCCATCCGCTGCCAAATTCACTCCCAGATATCTAAAACACTTCACTTCCTCCAGTTTTTCTCCATTTAATCTTCCCTCCCAATTGACTTTACCCTCAACCCTACTGTACCTAATAAGCTTGCTCTTATTCACATTTACTCTCAGCTTTCTTCTTTCACACACCTTACCAAATTCAGTCACCAGCTTCTGCAGTTTCTCACATGAATCAGCCACCAGCGATGTATCATCAGCGAACAACAACTGACACACTTCCCAAGCTCTCTCATCCACAACAGACTGCATACTTGCCCCTCTTTCCAAAATTCTTGCATTCACCTCCCTAACAACCCCATCCATAAACAAATCAAACAACCATGGAGACATCACACACCCCTGCCGCAAACCTACATTCATTGAGAACCAATCACTTTTCTCTCTTCCTACACGTACATATGCCTTACATCCTCGATAAAAACTTTTCGCTGTTTCTAACAACTTGCCTCCCACACCATATATTCTTAATACCTTCCACAAATCATCTCTATCAACTGTATCATAAGCCTTCTCCAAATCCATAAATGCTACATACAAATCCATTTGCTTTTCTAAGTATTTCTCATATACATTCTTCAAAGCAAACACCTGATGCACACATCCTCTACCACTTCTGAAACCACACTGTGTGTGTGTGTGTGTGTGTGTGTGTGTGTGTGTGTGTGTGTTTGTATATACAGTTCAGCATATACAGAAAACCTACCAATGTATTCTCATATATACATTATTACTCACCTCAACATGACAGAGTAAAGTTATCATCATTTCAATCTGTGTTCCTTAGGGCATTACGTATTTGTAGTCCAGAGTTTATTGATGATTAGTTTGAGATACATTTTATTGGATAATTTCTATTGGTAAATCCCTTAAGTTAGCAAAGAAATTATTTCATAGAGTTGAGCCCAAACCTCCCATTGACACCAAGGATCTTTAGTTTTCCCTTTTAATAATAATTTCACTAAACTTCCCATGTTGCTTAACTCCTTTAATGTGAATGTTGCCTTCAGCAACAATAATACTATAAATAGTATCTTAATCAGGAATTCACCAGAAAATTCTCTTGGATGCATCTGTAAAGTGCTATGTGGAAATTGTGATAAATCTTATGTTGGGCAGACTGATAAGGATCTTTCTGTTAGACTTAAGCAACATAAATATAGTATAAGAACGGGACAAGCATCATCAAATGCCTTGTTCAATCACGTTAAAACATGTGATCATTGTATTGACTGGAGTAATGCCATCTCAGTTATTAACTCTAACTCTATCACCACGAGAAATATCATTGAATCTTCTATCATTGAATACAAAAAGACTTATATTCTTAAAATTATTGATGGTCTATACAAATTAGATAACTATGTTGTTCATAAAATTTGTAAAATGATAAGCTTATGAATGCTCGTTGTATGTCTTGGACAATCGCAAGTTTCCGAAATGGCGTCCTAACGTCGTTTCTTCGATGTATATCAACTGAATTATATTTATATTCCTCTCTTGTGTCTCACCTGACGATGTGATCACTAAACGAAAATGCACTTGGTAACTTATCGTGTTTCATTATCCCCATGGACTCATAGGATTATATTTTTTTTTTTTTTTTGGCTTTGTCGCTGTCTCCCGCGTTTGCGAGGTACCGCAAGGAACCAGACGAAAGAAATGGCCCAACCCACCCCCATACACATGTATATACATACGTCCACACACGCAAATATACATACCTACACAGCTTTCCATGGTTTACCCCAGACGCTTCACATGCCTTGATTCAATCCACTGACAGCACGTCAACCCCGGTATACCACATCGCTCCAATTCACTCTATTCCTTGCCCTCCTTTCACCCTCCTGCATGTTCAGGCACCGATCACACAAAATCTTTTTCACTCCATCTTTCCACCTCCAATTTGGTCTCCCTCTTCTCCTCGTTCCCTCCACCTCCGACACATATATCCTCTTGGTCAATCTTTCCTCACTCATTCTCTCCATGTGACCAAACCATTTCAAAACACCCTCTTCTGCTCTCTCAACCACGCTCTTTTTATTTCCACACATCTCTCTTACCCTTACGTTAATTACTCGATCAAACCACCTCACACCACACATTGTCCTCAAACATCTCATTTCCAGCACATCCATCCTCCTGCGCACAACTCTATCCATAGTCCACGCCTCGCAACCATACAACATTGTTGGAACCACTATTCCTTCAAACATACCCATTTTTGCTTTCCGAGATAATGTTCTCGACTTCCACACATTCTTCAAGGCTCCCAGAATTGTCGCCCCCTCCCCCACCCTATGATCCACTTCCGCTTCCATGTTTCCATCCGCTGCCAGATCCACTCCCAGATATCTAAAACACTTCACTTCCTCCAGTTTTTCTCCATTCAAACTCACCTCCGAATTGACTTGACCCTCAACCCTACTGTACCTAATAACCTTGCTCTTATTCACATTTACTCTTAACTTTCTTCTTTCACACACTTTACCAAACTCAGTCACCAGCTTCTGCAGTTTCTCGCATGAATCAGCCACCAGCGCTGTATCATCAGCGAACAACAACTGACTCACTTCCCAAGGTCTCTCATCCCCAACAGACTTCATCCTTGCCCCTCTTTCCAAAACTCTTGCATTCACCTCCCTAACAACCCCATCCATAAACAAATTAAACAACCATGGAGACATCACACACCCCTGCCGCAAACCTACATTCACTGAGAACCAATCACTTTCCTCTCTTCCTACACGTACACATGCCTTACATCCTCGATAAAAACTTTTCACTGCTTCTAACAACTTGCCTCCCACACCATATATTCTTAATACCTTCCACAGACATCTCTATCAACTCTATCATATGCCTTCTCCAATCCATAAATGCTACATACAAATCCATTTGCTTTTCTAAGTATTTCTCATATACATTCTTCAAAGCAAACACCTGATCCACACATCCTCTACCACTTCTCAAACCACACTGTGTGTGTGTGTGTGTGTGTGTGTGTGTGTGTGTGTGTGTTTGTATATACAGTTCAGCATATACAGAAAACCTACCAATGTATTCTCATATATACATTATTACTCACCTCAACATGACAGAGTAAAGTTATCATCATTTCAATCTGTGTTCCTTAGGGCATTACGTATTTGTAGTCCAGAGTTTATTGATGATTAGTTTGAGATACATTTTATTGGATAATTTCTATTGGTAAATCCCTTAAGTTAGCAAAGAAATTATTTCATAGAGTTGAGCCCAAACCTCCCATTGACACCAAGGATCTTTAGTTTTCCCTTTTAATAATAATTTCACTAAACTTCCCATGTTGCTTAACTCCTTTAATGTGAATGTTGCCTTCAGCAACAATAATACTATAAATAGTATCTTAATCAGGAATTCACCAGAAAATTCTCTTGGATGCATCTGTAAAGTGCTATGTGGAAATTGTGATAAATCTTATGTTGGGCAGACTGATAAGGATCTTTCTGTTAGACTTAAGCAACATAAATATAGTATAAGAACGGGACAAGCATCATCAAATGCCTTGTTCAATCACGTTAAAACATGTGATCATTGTATTGACTGGAGTAATGCCATCTCAGTTATTAACTCTAACTCTATCACCACGAGAAATATCATTGAATCTTCTATCATTGAATACAAAAAGACTTATATTCTTAAAATTATTGATGGTCTATACAAATTAGATAACTATGTTGTTCATAAAATTTGTAAAATGATAAGCTTATGAATGCTCGTTGTATGTCTTGGACAATCGCAAGTTTCCGAAATGGCGTCCTAAACGTCGTTTCTTCGATGTATATCAACTGAATTATATTTATATTCCTCTCTTGTGTCTCACCTGACGATGTGATCACTAAACGAAAATGCACTTGGTAACTTATCGTGTTTCATTATCCCCATGGACTCATAGGATTATATTTTTTTTTTTTTTTTGGCTTTGTCGCTGTCTCCCGCGTTTGCGAGGTACCGCAAGGAACCAGACGAAAGAAATGGCCCAACCCACCCCCATACACATGTATATACATACGTCCACACACGCAAATATACATACCTACACAGCTTTCCATGGTTTACCCCAGACGCTTCACATGCCTTGATTCAATCCACTGACAGCACGTCAACCCCGGTATACCACATCGCTCCAATTCACTCTATTCCTTGCCCTCCTTTCACCCTCCTGCATGTTCAGGCACCGATCACACAAAATCTTTTTCACTCCATCTTTCCACCTCCAATTTGGTCTCCCTCTTCTCCTCGTTCCCTCCACCTCCGACACATATATCCTCTTGGTCAATCTTTCCTCACTCATTCTCTCCATGTGACCAAACCATTTCAAAACACCCTCTTCTGCTCTCTCAACCACGCTCTTTTTATTTCCACACATCTCTCTTACCCTTACGTTAATTACTCGATCAAACCACCTCACACCACACATTGTCCTCAAACATCTCATTTCCAGCACATCCATCCTCCTGCGCACAACTCTATCCATAGTCCACGCCTCGCAACCATACAACATTGTTGGAACCACTATTCCTTCAAACATACCCATTTTTGCTTTCCGAGATAATGTTCTCGACTTCCACACATTCTTCAAGGCTCCCAGAATTGTCGCCCCCTCCCCCACCCTATGATCCACTTCCGCTTCCATGTTTCCATCCGCTGCCAGATCCACTCCCAGATATCTAAAACACTTCACTTCCTCCAGTTTTTCTCCATTCAAACTCACCTCCGAATTGACTTGACCCTCAACCCTACTGTACCTAATAACCTTGCTCTTATTCACATTTACTCTTAACTTTCTTCTTTCACACACTTTACCAAACTCAGTCACCAGCTTCTGCAGTTTCTCGCATGAATCAGCCACCAGCGCTGTATCATCAGCGAACAACAACTGACTCACTTCCCAAGGTCTCTCATCCCCAACAGACTTCATCCTTGCCCCTCTTTCCAAAACTCTTGCATTCACCTCCCTAACAACCCCATCCATAAACAAATTAAACAACCATGGAGACATCACACACCCCTGCCGCAAACCTACATTCACTGAGAACCAATCACTTTCCTCTCTTCCTACACGTACACATGCCTTACATCCTCGATAAAAACTTTTCACTGCTTCTAACAACTTGCCTCCCACACCATATATTCTTAATACCTTCCACAGAGCATCTCTATCAACTCTATCATATGCCTTCTCCAGATCCATAAATGCTACATACAAATCCATTTGCTTTTCTAAGTATTTCTCACATACATTCTTCAAAGCAAACACCTGATCCACACATCCTCTACCACTTCTCAAACCACACTGCTCTTCCCCAATCTGATGCTCTGTACATGCCTTCACCCTCTCAATCAATACCCTCCCATACAATTTGACAGGAATACTCAACAAACTTATACCTCTGTAATTTGAGCACTCACTCTTATCCCCTTTGCCTTTGTACAATGGCACTATGCACGCATTCCGCCAATCCTCAGGCACCTCACCATGAGTCATACATACATTAAATAACCTTACCAACCAGTCAACAATACAGTCACCCCCCTATTTTAATAAATTCCACTGCAATACCATCCAAACCTGCTGCCTTGCCGGCTTTCATCTTCTCTGTTTACCAAATCATTTTCCCTAACCCTCGCACTTTACACACCACCTCGACCAAAACACCCAATATCTGCCACTCTATCATCAAACACATTCAACAAACCTTCAAAATACTCACTCCATCTCCTTCTCACATCACCACTACTTGTTATCACCTCCCCATTTGCTCCCTTCACTGAAGTTCCCATTTGCTCCCTTGTCTTACGCACTTTATTTACCTCCTTCCAGAACATCTTTTTATTCTCCCTAAAATTTAATGATACTCTCTCACCCCAACTCTCATTTGCCCTTTTTTTCACCTCTTGCACCTTTCTCTTGACCTCCTGTCTCTTTCTTTTATACGTCTCCCACTCAATTTCATTTTTTCCCTGCAAAAATCGTCCAAATGCCTCTCTCTTCTCTTTCACTAATACTCTTACTTCTTCATCCCACCACTCACTACCATTTCTAATCAACCCACCTCCCACTCTTCTCATGCCACAAGCATCTTTTGCGTATATATATATATATATATATATATATATATATATATATATATATATATATATATATATATATATATATATATATATATATATATATATATATATATATATATATATATAGATAGATATATATAGATATATATATATATATATATATATATATATATATATATATATATATATATATATATATATATATATATATAAGTATCCCTGGGGATAGGGGATTAAGAATACTTCCCACGCATTCCTCACGTGTCGTAGAAGGCGACTAAAGGGGACGGGAGCGGACGGCCAGAAACCCTCCCCTCCTTGTATCTTAACTTTCTAAAAGGGGAAACAGAAGGAGTCACGCGAGGAGTGATCATCCTCCTCGAAGGCTCAGATTGGGGTGTCTAAATGTGTGTGGATGTATCAAGATGAGAATAAAGGAGACATAGGTAGTATGTTTGAGGAAAGGAACCTGGATGTTTTGGCTCTGTGTGAAACGAAGCTAAAGGGTAAAAGGGAAGAGTGGTTTGGGAATGTCTTGGGAGTAAAGTCAGGGGTTAGTGTGAGGACAAGAGCAAGGGAAGGAGTAGCACTACTCCTGAAACAGGAGTTGTGGGAGTATGTGATAGAGTGTAAGAAAGTAAATTCTAGATTGATATGGGTAAAACTGAAAGTTGATGGAGGGAGATGGGTGATTATTGGTGCATATGCATCTGGGCATGAGAAGAAAGATCATGAGAGGCAAGTGTTTTGGTAGCAGCTGAATGAGTGTATTAGTGGTTTTAATGCAAAAGACCGGGTTGTAGTGACGGGTGATTTGAATGCAAAGGTGAGTAATGTGGCAGTTGAGGGAATAATTGGTATACATGGAGTGTTCAGTGTTGTAAATGGAAATGGTGAAGAGCTTGTAGATTTATGTGCTGAAAAAGGACTGGTGATTGGGAATACCTGGTTTAAAAAGCGAGATATACATAAGTATACGTATGTAAGTAGGAGAGATGGCCAGAGAGCATTATTGGATTACGTGTTAATTGATAGACGCACGAAAGAGAGACTTTTGGATGTTAATGTGCTGAGAGGTGCAAATGGAGGGATGTCTGATCATTATCTTGTAGAAGCAAAGGTGAAGATTTGTGGGGGTTTTCAGAAAAGAAAAGAGAATGTTGGGATGAAGAGAGTGGTGAGAGTAAGTGAGCTTGGGAAGGAGACTTGTATGAGGAAGTACCAGGAGAGACTGAGTACAGAATGGAAAAAGGTGAGAACAATGGAAGTAAGGGGAGTGGGGGAGAAATGGGATGTATTTAGGGAAGCAGTGATGGCTTGCGCAAAAGATGCTTGTGGCATGAGAAGCGTGGGAGGTGGGTTGATTAGAAAAGGTAGTGAGTGGTGGGATGAAGAAGTTTGATTATTAGTGAAAGAGAAGAGAGAGGCATTTGAACGATTTTTCCAGTGAAAAAATGCAAATGAGTGGGAGAGGTATAAAAGAAAGAGGCAGGAGGTCAAGAGAAAGGTGCAAGAGGTGAAAAAGAGGGCAAATGAGAGTTGGGGCGAGAGAGTATCATTAAATTTCAGGGAGAATAAAAAGATGTTTTGGAAGGAGGTAAATAAAGTGCGTAAGACAAGGGAGCAAATGGGAACTTCAGTGAAGGGAGCAAATGGGGAGGTGATAACAAGTAGTGGTGATGTGAGAAGGAGATGGAGTGAGTATTTTGAAGGTTTGTTGAATGTGTTTGATGATAGAGTGGCAGATGTGGGGTGTCTTGGTCAAGGTGGTGTGCAAAGTGAGAGGGTTAGGGAAAATGATTTGGTAAATAGAGAAGAGCTTTGCGGAAGATGAAAGCCGGCAAGGCAGCAGGTTTGGATGGCATTGCAGTGGAATTTATTAAAAAAGTGGGTGACTGTATTGTTGACTGGTTGGTAAGGTTATTTAATGTATGTATGATACATGGTTAGGTGCCTGAGGATTGACGGAATGCTTGCATAGTGCCATTGTACAAAGGCAAAGGGGATAAGAGTGAGTACTCAAATTACAGAGGTATAAGTTTGTTGAGTATTCCTGGTAAATTATATGGGAGGGTATTGATTGAGAAGGTGAAGGCACGTACAGAGCATCAGATTGGGGAAGAGCAGTGTGGTTTCAGAAGTGGTAGAGGATGTGTGGCTCAGGTGTTTGCTTTGAAGAATATATGCGAGAAATACTTAGAAACACAAATGGATTTGCATGTAGCATTTATGGATCTGGAGAAGGCATATGATAGAGTTGATAGAGATGCTCTGTGGAAGGTATTAAGAATATATGGTGTGGGAGGCAAGTTGTTAGAAGCAGTGAAAAGTTTTTATCGAGGATGTAAGGCATGTGTACGTGTAGGAAGCGAGGAAAGTGATTGGTTCTCAGTGAATTTAGGTTTGCGGCAGGGGTGTGTGATGTCTCCATGGTTGTTTAATTTGTTTATGGATGGGAGGTGAATGCAAGAGTTTTGGAAAGAGGGGCAAGTATGCAGTCTGTTGTGGATGAGAGAGCTTCGGAAGTGAGTCAGTTGTTGTTCGCTGTTGATACAGCGCTGGTGGCTGATTCATGTGAGAAACTGCAGAAGCTGGTGACTGAGTTTGGTAAAGTGTGTGAAAGAAGAAAGTTAAGAGTAAATGTGAATAAGAGCAAGGTTATTAGGTACAGTAGGGTTGAGGGGCAAGTCAATTGGGAGGTAAGTTTGAATGGAGAGAAGCTGGAGGAAGTGAGGTGTTTTAGATATCTGGGAGTGGATCTGGCAGCGGATGGAACCATGGAAGCGGAAGTGAATCATAGGGTGGGGGAGGGGGCGAAAATTCTGGGAGCCTTGAAGAATGTTTGGAAGTCGAGAACATTATCTCGGAAATGGGTATGTTTGAAGGAATAGTGGCTCCAACAATGTTGTATGGTTGCGAGGCGTGGGCTATGGATAGAGTTGTACGCAGGTGGGTGGATGTGCTGGAAATGAGATGTTTGAGGACAATATGTGGTGTGAGGTGGTTTGATCGAGTAAGTAATGTAAGGATGAGAGAGATGTGTGGAAATAAAAAGAGTGTGGTTGAGAGAGCAGAAGAGGTTGTTTTGAAATTGTTTGGTCACATGGAGAGAATGAGTGGGGAAAGATTGACCAAGAGGATATATGTGTCAGAGGTGGAGGGAACGAGGAGAAGTGGGAGACCAAATTGGAGGTGGAAAGCTGGAGTGAAAAAGATTTTGAGTGATCAGGGCCTGAACATGCAAGAGGGTGAAAGGCGTGCAAGGAATAGAGTGAATTGGAACGATGTGGTATACCGGGGTCGATGTGCTGTCAATGGATTGAACCAGGGCATGTGAAGCGTCTGGGGTAAACCATGCAAAGTGTGTGGGGCCTGGATGTGGAAAGGGAGCTGTGGTTTCGGTGCATTATTACATGACAGCTAGAGACTGAGTGTGAACGAATGGGCCCTTTGGTGTTTTTCCTAGCGCTACCTCGCACACATGAGGGGGGAGGGGGTTGTTATTCCATGTGTGGCGAGGTGGCGATGGGAACAAATAAAGGCAGACAGTATGAATTATGTACATGTGTATATATGTATATGTCTGTGTGCGTATATATATATATATGTACATTGAGATGTATAGATATGTATATTGTGCATGGGTTGACATGTATGCATATATGTGTATGTGGGCGGGTTGAGCCATTCTTTCGTCTGTTTCCTTGCGCTACCTCGCTAACGCGGGAGACAGCGACAAAGCAAAATGAATAAATAGATAAATAAATAAATAAATAAATAAATATATATGTATATATATATATATATATATATATATATATATATATATATATATATATATATATATATATATATATATATTTCTTTCTTTTTTTTGCTCTGTCGCTGTCTCCCGCGTTTGCGAGGTAGCGCAAAGAAACAGACGAAAGAAATGGCCCAACCCACCTCAATACACATGTATATACATACGTCCACACACGCAAATATACATACCTACACAGCTTTCCATGGTTTACCCCAGACGCTTCACATGCCCTGATTCAATCCACTGACAGCACGTCAACCCCGGTATAACACATCGATCCAATTCACTCTATTCCTTGCCCTCCTTTCACCCTCCTGCATGTTCAGGCCCCGATCACACAAAATCTTTTTCACTCCATCATTCCACCTCCAATTTGGTCTCCCACTTCTCCTCGTTCCCTCCACCTCTGACACATATATCCTCTTGGTCAATCTTTCCTCACTCATTCTCTCCATGTGCCCAAACCATTTCAAAACACCCTCTTCTGCTCTCTCAACCACGCTCTTTTTATTTCCATACATCTCTCTTACCCATACGTTACTTACTCGATCAAACCACCTCACACCACACATTGTCCTCAAACATCTCATTTCCAGCACATCCATCCTCCTGCGCACAACTCTATCCATAGCCCACGCCTCGCAACCATACAACATTGTTGGAACCACTATTCCTTCAAACATACCCATTTTTGCTTTCCGAGATAATGTTCTCGACTTCCACACATTCTTCAAGGCTCCCAGAATTGTCGCCCCCTCCCCCACCCTATGATCCACTTCCATGGTTCCATCCGCTGCCAGATCCACTCCCAGATATCTAAAACACTTTACTTCCTCCAGTTTTTCTCCATTGAAACTTACCTCCCAATTGACTTGACCCTCAACCCTACTGTACCTAATAACCTTGCTCTTATTCACATTTACTCTTAACTTTCTTCTTTCACACACTTTACCAAACTCAGTCACTATATATATATATATATATATATATATATATATATATATATATATATATATATATATATTATCTATTTATGTTGCTTTGTCGCTGTCTCCCGCGTTTGCGAGGTAGCGCAAGGAAACAGACGAAAGAAATTGCCCAACCCACCCCCATACACATGTATATACATACACGTCCACACACGCAAATATACATATACATACAACTCAATGTACACATATATATATACACACACAGACACATACATATATACCCATGAACACAATTAACACTGCCTTTATTCATTCCCATCGCCACCTCGCCACACATGGAATAACATCCCCCTCCCCCCTCATGTGTGCTAGGTAACGCTAGGAAAAGACAACAAAGGCCCCATTCATTCACACTCAGTCTCTGGCTGTCATGCAATAATGCCCGCAACCACAGCGCCCTTTCCACATCCAGGCCCCACAGAACTTTCCATGGTTTACCCCAGACGCTTCACATGCCCTGATTCAATCCATTGACATCACGTCGACCCCGGTATACCACATCGATCCAATTCACTCTATTCATTGTACGCCTTTCACCCTTCTGCATGTTCAAGCCCCGATCACTCAAAATCTTTTTCACTCCATCTTTCCACCTCCAATTTGGTCTCCCACTTCTCCTCGTTCCCTCCACCTCCGACACATATATCCTCTTGGTCAATCTTTCCTCGCTCATTCTCTCCATGTGCCCAAACCATTTCAAAACACCCTCCTCTGCTCTTTCAACCACTCTTTTTCTTTCCACACATCTCTCTTACCCTTACATTACTTACTCGATCAAACCACCTCACACCATATATTATCCTCAAACATCTCATTTCCAGCACATCCACGCTCCTCCGCAAAACTCTATCCATAGCCCACACCTCGCAACCATACAACATTATTGGAACCACTATTCCTTCAACCATACCCATTTTTGCTTTCCGAGAAAATATTCTCGACTTCCACACTTTCTTCAAGGCTCCCAGAACTTTCGGCACCTCCCCCACCCTATGATTCACTTCCGCTTCCATGGTTCCATCCGCTGCCAGATCCACTCCCAGATATCTAAAACACTTCACTTCCTTCAGTTTTTCTCCATTCAAACTTACCTTCCAATTGACTTGACCCTCAACACTACTGTACCTAATAACCTTGCTCTTATTCACATTTACTCTCAACTTTCTTCTTTCACACACTTTATCAAACTCAGTCACCAGCTTCTGCAGTTTCTCTCATGAATCAGCCACCAGCGCTGTATCATCAGCGAACAATAACTGACTCACTTCACAAGCTCTCTCATCCACAGCAGATTGCATACTTGCCCCTTTCCAAAACTCTTGCATTCACCTCCCTAACAACACCTTCCATAAACAAATTAAACAACCATGGAGACATCACACACCCCTGCCGCAGACCTACATTCACTGAGAACCAATCACTTTCCTCTCTTCCTACACGTACAGATGCCTTACATCCTCGATAAAAACTTTTCATTGGTTCTAACAACTTGCCTCCCACACCATATATTCTTAATACCTTCCAAAAAGCATTTCTATCAACTGTATCATATGCCTTCTCCAGATCCATAAATGCTACATACATAGCCATTTGCTTTTCTAAGTATTTCTCACATACACTCTTCAAAGCAAACACCTGATCCACACATCCTCTACCACTTCTGAAAACACACTGCTCTTCCCCAGTCTGATGCTCTGCACATGCCTTCACCCTCTCAATCAATATCCTCCCATATAATTATCCCTGGGGATAGGGGATGAAGAATACTTCCCACGTATTCCCTGCGTGTCGTAGAAGGCGACTAAAAGGGGAGGGAGCGGGAGGCTGGAAATCCTCCCCTCTCATTTTTTTTTTCTTTTTTTTTAATTTTCCAAAAGAAGGAACAGAGGGGGGCCAGGTGAGGATATTCCACAAAGGCCCAGTCCTCTGTTCTTAACGCTACCTCGCTAATGCGGGAAATTCCGGATAGTTTAAAGGAAAGGAAGGATAATTTACCAGGAATACTCAACAAACTTATACCTCTGTAACTTGAGCACTCACCTTTGTTCCCTTTGCCTTTGTACAATGGCACTATGCAAGCATTCCGCCAATCCTCAGGCACCTCACCATGAATCATACGTACATTAAATAACCTTACCAATCAGTCAACAATACAATCACCCCCTGTCTTAATAAATTCCACTGCAATACCATCCAAACCCGCTGCCTTGCCGGCTTTCATCTACCGCAACGCTTTTACTACCTCTTCTCTGTTTACCAAATCATTTTCCCTAACCCTCTCACTTTGCACACCACCTCGACCAAAACACCTATATCTGCCACTCTATCATCAAACACATTCAAGAAACCTTCAAAATACTCACTCCATCTCCTTCTCACATTACCACTACTTGTTATCACCTCTCTATTTACCCCCTTCACTGAAGTTCCCATTTGCTCCCTTGTCTTACGCACTTTATTTACCTCCTTCCAGAACATCTTTTTTTTTCTCCCTAAAATTTAATGATACTCTCTCACCCCAACTCTCATTTGCCCTCTTTTTCACCTCTTGCACCTTTCTCTTGACCTCCTGCCTCTTTCATTCATACATCTCCCACTCATTTGCATTATTTCCCTGCAAAAATCGTCCAAATGCCTCTCTCTTCTCTTTCACTAATAACCTTACTTCTTCATCCCACCACTCACTGCCCTTTCTAATCTGCCCACCTCCCACGCTTCTCATGCCACAAGCATCTTTTGCGCAAGCCATCACTGCTTCCCTAAATACATTCCATTCCTTCCTCACTCCCCTTGCCTCCTTTGTTCTCACCATTTTCCATTCTGTACTCAGTCTCTCCTGGTACTTTCTCACACAAGTCTCCTTCCCAAGCTAACTTACTCTCACCACTCTCTTCACCCCAACATTCTCTCCTCTTTTCTGAAAACCTCTATAAATCTTCACCTTCGCCTCCACAAGATAATGATCATCCATCCCTCCAGTTGCACCTCTCAGCACATTAACATCCAAAAGTCTCTCTTTCGCGCACCTATCAATTAACACGTAATCCAATAATGCTCTCTGGCCATCTCTCCTACTTACATACGTGTACTTATATATAGCTCTCTTTTTAAACCAGGTATTCCCAATCACCAGTCCTTTTTCAGCACATAGATCTACAAGCTCTTCACCATTTCCATTTACAACACTGAACGCCCCATGTATACCAATTATTCCTTCAACTGCCACATTACTCACCTTTGCATTCAAATCACCCATCACTATAACCCGGTCTCGTGCATCAAAACTACTAACACACTCGTTCAGCTGCTCCCAAAACACTTGCCTCTCATGATCTCTCTTCTCATGCCCATGTCTATTGCACCAATAATCACCCATCTCTCTCCATCATCTTTCAGTTTTACCCATATCAATCTAGAGTTTACTTTCTTACACTCTATCACTTACTCCCAACACTCCTGTTTCAGGAGTAGTGCCACTCCTTCCCTTGCTCTTGTCCTCTCACTAACCCCTGACTTCACTCCCAAGACACTCCCAAACCACTCTTCCCCTTTACCCTTGAGCTTCGTTTCACTCAGAGGCAAAACATCCAGGTTCCTTTCCTTATACTACCTATCTCTCCTTTTTTTTCGTCTTGGTTACATGCACACACATTTAGACGCCCCAGTCTGAGCCTTCGAGGACGATGAGCACTCCCCGCGTGACTCCTTCTGTTTCCCCTTTAGAAAAGGGATAGATAGATAGATAGATAGATAGATAGATAGATAGATATACATATATACATGACAGCCAGAGACTGAGCGTGAACGAATGTGGCCTTTGTTGTCTTTTCCTAGTGCTACCTCGCGCACGTGCGGGGGGAGGGGGTTGTCATTCCATATGTGGCGGGGTGGCGATGCAAATGAATAAGGGCAGACAGATAAAAAAAAATCCAAAGGCATGGATATAAAACTTCTTGTGTTGGCTCTTGTCGTGTGTGGCGTGCATGTGTATATCTGGTGGGAACAGCAGTGGGTGGGTCTCGTGGCAGACGAGGTTCTTGGAATTTGCAGCTATTTTACCGGTGAGCTTCGCACAGTAGAGGCTCCATCGCCCTTCTGGTTCACCCTACCTGTCGCAAGGCCCCTGGCGGCCAGCCACCAGAGGAAAATCCAGTTGCGGTTGGCGCTGGCTTACCTGCAGGAAGTACGTCATCCTAGAAATTCACTCAAACGACAGTCGTTGCTGGGACTTGCAGCACTTGGTGTTTGCCTCCTTACTTTATTGACTTGTTTGAGGAGATGGTGAAGAAGAAAAGCTGTACACGACCAACGAAGAGACCTCGATGGTGGCCAGGTTGAGGACACGGTGCAGGATGATGTGCAGCCTGAGGTTGAGAACATGCAGGATGATGAACGATCTGATATTAATGTTTAGGACAATACTGAAGTTGATACCCAGGTTCAGAAGCTGACAGAAATACAATGTGTCGATGAACCAGACGAGGAAGACGATCAAATGATAGACCCAATTTTCTTGATCCAGGAGGGAATTGATGAAATTAAGTTTATCAAGAAGTTGCACGAGGGAGGCAATGGGATAATGCACAAAGTATTATTCAATGGGGAGGAGAGTGTTAGTAAAACCCTTCATGATGAACACGACTTGTTCAATTTACTGGATGAGGCCGCAATCCTATGTCACCTAAAGGGAGCCGGAGGGGCTCCTTTCTTGTACGGCCTGTCCCATGTACCTGCCAGGATTATCATGTCCTTCGTCGGCAGTCCTTATGAGAAGTATCTACAGACCCGATCAGAAAAAGATATTGTTGACTCTGTCATCTCCATTCTAGACCTACTGGAAAAGATCCACGAAGCAGGCGTCATACACAATGATATTAAAATTGACAACATCCCTGTGACCTACGTCGGTGGCGTGTCCTTCCATTTCGTTGACTTCGATCTGAGCACGATGGAAGGACAGATTCTAAAACTGGTGGGTGAAGGAGGGAAACCTTGGATGTCCCCGGAATCCGTGAACCGTGAACCCCTCTCACCTGCCAGTGACGTGTTCTCCCTCGGCTATTTATTCAATGACATTCAAAGTTACGTCGAAAAAGAGTAGGTAAAGCGACACCTCAAAGCACTGCAAAGACTTATGGAAGTCCCTGACCCGGCAAGGCGACGATTGCTGGCTCATATAAAAGCCGTAATGGAGAAGATGAAGGAACGAGCGTAGCGACAGCGTAAGGGTCGTCCAGCTAAGCGGGTTAGGAGAACCAAGTTGCCAGCACGTTGATGTGTGACGTGTCATCATCATTAGCTTCCGTAAGCCGTCTTCTTCACACCCATGTGAAGCTATGTACTCGTGGTGGCGACGAAGGGAATCCCTTACTCAAAAGTGAGGTTTGATACATTCCGTCAGTTACCTTTCCATATATCATATATATATATATATATATATATATATATATATATATATATATATATATATATATATATATATATATATATATATATATATATATATATATATATATATATATATATATTGTATAATCTAATATTTGCTGAACTTTTTTAAATTTCTCTCCATGTCTGAGAGGGTCAAGATGGCCCCGCTGCTGGGTGTGTACACCTCCTGACGCTGTTGTCACGTCTGCACATCTGACGGTGTCGTCTGTCTCGCTTGGTCAAAAAAGGATTTTTTCACAGTTACGGAGACAGACAGAGAGAGAGAGAGAGAGAGAGAGAGAGAGAGAGAGAGAGAGAGAGAGAGAGAGAGAGAGAGAGAGAGATGTATTACAAGTGTCAGACGTAGCCCCTCCCCTCCCCCTTACGGCATTACAGCACAAAACGGGTAATTACAATCAGAGGTCGACCAGTTCACCTGCACCTGCCTCTCCTGGATGTGCCTGGCAGTGGAGCCATGGTGTCACAAGTTCGACCTCAGCCTCTACAAACAACAACACAACCCACCAATATGGCCAACACTTACACCCAGAGTCGAACTCCAGCTTCTCCCACTCCACCACCACTCACAGGTCCAGCTCGAGTGGTAGGAATGTAGGGGATGACTCTGCCTCTGCCAGTGGGGGATTGTTTGCTTCTCCCAGGACTGACAACACCTCTGCCCTTGATGCTGTTAATTCCACTTCCCGTACTGGTTTGTCCCCCAGCAAATAGTGATGATTCATTCTTAAATGATCCTTGTTTATACCTTAAGGAGAGAGAGTTTTACACTCGCGATGCCCAGTCTCCTGACTTTCTGTATATGTACCATATCTTTACACCTATGTATGTATTCATAAAATGCATGTATGTATGCACACACACATGACCTGTTAAGACCTTACTCGTCCAATCATTCGTAATGAACCTCACATTTCCGGCACCATCCGGCACCATCCGGCACGGTGACCCTAGTATACGACATCGTTCCATTTCCTCTATTACGTAAACACCCTCTTCTGCTCCCTCAACCACACTCCTTTTTTTTTTTTCTTTTCATGATCACACTTCTCTCTCACCCTTTCTTTACATACTCGATCAAGCCGCCTCACACTAAATACATTCCTCAAACATTTCATATCCGAAACATCCACCCTCCTTCCCACAACACTATCGAGAGCCCATACCTGGCAACCATATAACATTAGCCTTGGAAGTTCACAGGGCGTTGCCAGAGATTAGTACTGGCTAAAGGGAACCAGGTCATAATTCCGTAACCAGCAGTGTGTGTACCACCCATATCATCAGGTCAGTGTGTACCAACATACCCTCAGCAGGGGTACGAAGCCTTTGGTCATTAGATCAGAGTGGATGGTCTCAGAATCATCCTGAACAAGTGAAGAAAGTGTTCAAGATTACTCAACTGGCAATTATAACTTGACAATGAGGGCCTATATATACCATGGCATAATAACTAATAGAGGAGGGTGAAAGGCATGCAAGGAACAGAGTGAATTGGATCAATGTGGTATACCGGGGTCGACGTGCTGTCAATGGATTGAACCAGGGCGTGTGAAGCGTCTGGGGTAAACCATTGAAAGTTCTGTGGGGCCTGGATGTGGAAAGGGAGCTGTGGTTTCGGTGCATTATACATGACAGCTAGAGACTGAGTGTGAACGAATGTGGCCTTTGTTGTCTTTCCTAGTGCTACCTCGCTGGAAAGGGTGGGGTCGGGGGGAGGAGGAGGAGGATGCTATTTCGTATATGGCGGGGTGGCGACGAGAATGGATGAAAGCAGCAAGTATGAATCTGTACAAGTGTATATAAGTATATGTCTGTGTATGTATATGCATGTATACGGTGAAATGCACATGTATGTATATGTGCGTGTGTGGGCGTTTATATATATACATGTGTATGTTGGCGGGTTGGGCCATTCCTCGTCTGTTTCCTAGCGCTACCTCGTTAGCGCAGGAGACGGCGGTTGAGGATAATAATGATGATAATGATGATAATTATATAAGTAACCAACTAACGTGACGTCGGTGAAGATCTGTAAATCTTTTTCATATTTTTTAACTGGTAAATATGTAACATTAGGATTTTTGATGTTTTTTAACTGGTAAATATGTAACATTAGGATTTTTGATGTTTTTTAACTGGTAAATATGTAACATTAGGATTTTTGATGTTTTTTAACTGGTAAATATTAACATTCGGATTTTTGATGTTTTTTAACTGGTAAATATGTAACATTCGGATTTTTGATGTTTTTTAACTGGTAAATATGTAACATTAGGATTTTTGATGTTTTTTAACTGGTAAATATTAACATTCGGATTTTTTATGTTTTTTAACTGGTAAATATGTAACATTAGGATTTTTGATGTTTTTTAACTAGTAAATATGTAACATTAGGATTTTTGATGTTTTTTAACTGGTAAATATGTAACATTAGGATTTTTGATGTTTTTTAACTGGTAAATATTAACATTCGGATTTTTGATGTTTTTTAACTGGTAAATATGTAACATTCGGATTTTTGATGTTTTTTAACTGGTAAATATGTAACATTCGGATTTTTGATGTTTTTTAACTGGTAAATATGTAACATTAGGATTTTTGATGTTTTTTAACTGGTAAATATTAACATTCGGATTTTTTATGTTTTTTAACTGGTAAATATGTAACATTAGGATTTTTGATGTTTTTTAACTAGTAAATATGTAACATTAGGATTTTTGATGTTTTTTAACTGGTAAATATGTAACATTAGGATTTTTGATGTTTTTTAATTGGTAAATATGTAACATTAGGATTTTTGATGTTTTTTAACTGGTAAATATGTAACATTAGGATTTTTGATGTTTTTTAACTGGTAAATATGTAACATTAGGATTTTTGATGTTTTTTAACTAGTAAATATGTAACATTAGGATTTTTGATGTTTTTTAACTGGTAAATATGTAACATTAGGATTTTTGATGTTTTTTAACTGGTAAATATGTAACATTAGGATTTTTGATGTTTTTTAACTGGTAAATATGTAACATTCGGATTTTGATGTTTTTTAACTGGTAAATATGTAACATTCGGATTTTTGATGTTTTTTAACTGGTAAATATGTAACATTCGGATTTTTGATGTTTTTTAACTGGTAAATATGTAACATTAGGATTTTTGATGTTTTTTAACTGGTAAATATGTAACATTAGGATTTTTGATGTTTTTTAACTGGTAAATATTAACATTCGGATTTTTGATGTTTTTTAACTGGTAAATATGTAACATTCGGATTTTTGATGTTTTTTAACTGGTAAATATGTAACATTCGGATTTTTGATGTTTTTTAACTGGTAAATATGTAACATTAGGATTTTTGATGTTTTTTAACTGGTAAATATGTAACATTAGGATTTTTGATGTTTTTTAACTGGTAAATATGTAACATTAGGATTTTTGATGTTTTTTTAACTGGTAAATATGTAACATTAGGATTTTTGATGTTTTTTAACTGGTAAATATGTAACATTCGGATTTTTGATGTTTTTTAACTGGTAAATATGTAACATTAGGATTTTTGATGTTTTTTAACTGGTAAATATGTAACATTCGGATTTTGATGTTTTTTAACTGGTAAATATGTAACATTAGGATTTTTGATGTTTTTTAACTGGTAAATATTAACATTCGGATTTTTGATGTTTTTTAACTGGTAAATATGTAACATTAGGATTTTTGATGTTTTTTAACTGGTAAATATGTAACATTAGGATTTTTGATGTTTTTTAACTGGTAAATATGTAACATTAGGATTATTGATGTTTTTTAACTGGTAAATATGTAACATTAGGATTTTTGATGTTTTTTAACTGGTAAATATGTAACATTAGGATTTTTTATGTTTTTTAACTGGTAAATATTAACATTCGGATTTTTGATGTTTTTTAACTGGTAAATATGTAACATTAGAATTTTTGATGTTTTTTAACTAGTAAATATGTAACATTAGGATTTTTGATGTTTTTTAACTGGTAAATATGTAACATTAGGATTTTTGATGTTTTTTAATTGGTAAATATGTAACATTAGGATTTTTGATGTTTTTTAACTGGTAAATATGTAACATTAGGATTTTTGATGTTTTTTAACTGGTAAATATGTAACATTAGGATTTTTGATGTTTTTTAACTAGTAAATATGTAACATTAGGATTTTTGATGTTTTTTAACTGGTAAATATGTAACATTAGGATTTTTGATGTTTTTTAACTGGTAAATATGTAACATTCGGATTTTTGATGTTTTTTAACTGGTAAATATGTAACATTAGGATTTTTGATGTTTTTTAACTGGTAAATATTAACATTCGGATTTTTGATGTTTTTTAACTGGTAAATATGTAACATTAGGATTTTTGATGTTTTTTAACTGGTAAATATGTAACATTAGGATTTTTGATGTTTTTTAACTGGTAAATATGTAACATTAGGATTATTGATGTTTTTTAACTGGTAAATATGTAACATTAGGATTTTTGATGTTTTTTAACTGGTAAATATGTAACATTAGGATTTTTTATGTTTTTTTAACTGGTAAATATTAACATTCGGATTTTTGATGTTTTTTAACTGGTAAATATGTAACATTAGGATTTTTGATATTTCTTAACTGGTAAATATGTAACATTAGGATTTTTCATGTTTCTTAACTGGTAAACATGTATTAGGATTTTCAACTTCAACATTCAAAGTATAGTACAGTATAGTAAAGTATAACATAGTAGAGTATGACATAGTATAGTATAATATAGTATAGTCTGATATAGTATTATATAGTATAGTATAATGTAGTGTAGTATAATATAGTATAGTATAATAGAGTATAATTATCATATAGCATGGTATATTATAGTTTAGAATAGTATAGTATAGTATAGTATAGTATAGTATAGTATAGTATAGTATAGTATAGTATAGTATAGTATAGTATAGTATAGTATGATAGAGTACAATAGAGTTTAGTATAATACAGTATAGTACAATATAGTGTAGTGCAATACAGTATAGTATAATGTAGTATAGCATAACATGGTATAGTAAAATATAGCTTGCTATAATATAGTATAGTATTATAGAGTATAGTATGATATGGTTTAGTATAAAATAGTATAGGATAATATAGTATAGTATGATATAGTATAGTATGATACAGTGTAGTGTAATATATCTAGTGTAATATAGTGTAGTATAATATTGTGTAGTATAATATAGTTTAGTATGATATAGTATAGTATGATATAGTGTAGTACAATATAGAATAGTACATTATAGAAGAGTATAATATAGTATAATATGATAGAGTATAGTATGATATAGTGTAGTATAATATAGTATACTATAATATAGTGCAGTATAATATGCTTTAGTATATCATATCATAGTATAATACAGTGTAGTATAATATTGTTTAGTATAATACAGTATATAATGATATAGTATGGTATAATATAGCATAGTATAATATAGTGTACTATAATATAGTTTAGTATGATTTAGTGTAATATGTTATAGTATAGTATGATAGAGTACAATGTAATATAGTATACTATGATGTTGTATAATATATTGTAGTATAAAACAGTAGAGTATGATATGATATTAGTATAATGTAGTATAGTATGATATAATGTAGTATGATATAGCATAATATAATATAGTATAGTATAATATAGTATAGTGTAATAAAGTATAGTATAACATAGTATAGTACAGTATAGTATAGTATAATATAGTATAGTATAGTATAGTATAGTATAACATAGTATAGTATAGTATAGTATAGTATAGTATAGTATAGTATAGTATAGTATAGTATAGTATAGTGCATTATAATATAGCGTAGTATATTATAGTATTGTATAATACAGTATAGTATAATATTGTATAGTATAATGTTGTATATTGTAATATAGTATAGTATAATATAATGTAGTATATTATAGTATAGTATAATATAGTATAGTATAATATGGTATAGAATAAAAAAGTATAGTATTATATAGTATAGTTTAGTATAATACAGTATAGCATAGTATAATGTAGTATATTATAGTATAGTATAGTATAGTATAGTATAGTATAGTATAGTATAGTATAGCATAGTATAGTATAGTATAGTGCATTATAATATAGCGTAGTATATTATAGTATAGTGTAATATAGTATTGTATAATACAGTATAGTATAATATTGTATAGTATAATGTTGTATATTGTAATATAGTATAGTATGATATAATGTAGTATATTACAGTATAGTATAATATAGTATAGTATAATATAGTACAGTATAATATAATATAGTATAATATAGTATAGTATAATATGGTATAGAATAAAAAAGTACAGTATTATATAGTATAGTATAGTATAATACAGTATAGCATAGTATAATGTAGTATAATATAGTATAGTATAGTATAGTATAGTATAGTATAGTATAGTATAGTGTAATATAGTATAGTGTAGTTTAACATAGTATAATATATTACATTACATTATGTTATATTATGATATAATATAGTATAGTATAGTGTGATATAGTATAGTATAGTACAGTATAGTATAGTATAGTATGGTATGATATAGTATAGTATGATATAGTATAGTATATTATATTATAGTATAGTAGAGTATAATATAGTATAGTATGATATAGTATTGCATAGTATATTATATCATAGCACAGTATAGTATAGTATAGTATAGTATAGTATAGTATAGTATAGTATAGTATAGTATAGTATAGTATAGTATAGTATATAGTATAGTATATCATATCATATTGTAGCATAGTATAACAAAGTATTGTATAATACAGTATAGCATATCATAGTATTGTATAGTATAGTATAGTATAGTATAGTATAGTATAGTAAAGTATAGTATAGTATAGTATAGTATAGTATAGTATAGTATAGTATAGTATAGTATAGTATAGTATGATATAGCATAATATAGTAGAGTATAGTATAGTATAGTATGAAATAGTATAATATATTAGAGTATAGTATAGTATAGTATAGTATAGTATAGTATAGTATAGTATAGTATAGTATAGTATAGTATAGTATAGTATAACAAAGTATAGTATAGTATAGTATAGTATAATATGATATAGTATAGTATATCATATCATATTGTAGTATAGTATAACAAAGTATTGTATAATACAGTATAGCATATCATAGTATAGTATAGTATAATATAGTATAGTATAGTATAATATAGTGTAGTATGATATAGTATAATATAGTAGAGTATAGTATAGTATGGTATAATATAGTATAATATAGTAAAGTATAGAATAGTATAGTATACTATATTATAGTATAGTATAGTATAGTATAATATAGTATAGTATAGTATAGTATAGTATAGTATAGTATAGTATAGTATAGTATAGTATAGTACCTGGGCCTGATCAAACCTCCAGTGACTACGTCATCATTAACGAGACGAAAGGTCAATAATGAGACACACAAGGTTTTGTGACAGTGTTAATTTTAGCAGTGTCACTCACCTCAAATGCCAGTCCAACTGGCTGTGTTGTCAAGTTCTCGGGTGGAGAGTCATCTATTATGGTTGACCGAACCTGAGGAAATCCAACCTCACCTCTGACTAACACGGCAACATCCGGGTGGAGGAAATGTTAACATAAGCAGCCCTTCTCTGTCTGGCTGCTAACCTGCATAGGATCTGCTCGGCTCCTTACCCAGCCAGACACTGGCCAACATTATGTATCTCTGTCCAGCAGTTCCCACATGTGTCCAGGACAGTGGTTACATCATGATACATGAGGACTCCCAGGACCACTTTTACATGTCTCTTGCGGATACGTGCTCACTCTCAGGATGACGTTTATATGTAAACAGGGCCATTGTCACACACACACACACACACACACACACACACACACACACACACACACACACACACACATAGAACCATGGAAGCGGAATTGAGGCACAGGGTAGGGGAGGGGGCGAAGGTTCTGGGAGAGCTGAAAAATGTATGGAAAGCGAGAACATTATCTCGTAGAGCGAAAAAGGGTATGTTTCAAGGAATAATGGTTCCATCAATGTTATATGGTTGTGAGGCGTGGGCTATAGATAGGGTTGTACGGAGGAGGGTGGATGTGTTGGAAATGAAATGCTTGAGGACAGTATGTGGGGTGAGGTGATTTGATCGAGTAAGTAAAGAAAGGGTAAGAGAGAGATGTGGTAATAAGATAAGTGTGGTTGAAATTGCAGAAGAGAGTGTATTGAAATGGTTTGGTCACATGGAGAGAATGCGTGAGGAAAGATTGACTAAAAGGATATATGTGTAAGAGGCGGAGGGAACGAGGAGAAGTGTGAGACCAAAATGGAGGTGGAAGGATGGAGTGAAAAAGATTTTGAGCGATCGGGGCCATAACATGCAGGAGGGTGAAAGGCATGCAAGGAATAGAGTGAATTGGAACGATGTGGTATACCGGGGTCGACGTGCTGTCAACGGATTGAACCAGGGCATGTGAAGCGTCTGGGGTAAACCATGGAAAGTTTTGTGGGGCCTGGATGTGCAAAGGGAGCTGTGGTTTCGGTTCATTATACATGACAACTAGAGACTATGTGTGAACGAATGTGGACTTTGTTGTCTTTTCCTAGCGCTACCTCGCGCAAATGCGGGGGGGAGGGGGTTCTCATTTCATGTGTGGCGGGGTGGCGACCGGAATGAACAAAGGCAGCAAGTATGAATTATGTATATGTGTATATATGTATAAGTCTGTGTATGTAAATATATGTATACGTTGAAATGTATATGTGTGTATATTTGCGTTTGTGGACGTGTATGTATATACATTTGTATATGGGTGAGTTGGGCCATTCTTTCGTCTGTTTCCTTGCGCTTCCTCGCTAACGTGGGAGACAGCGACAAAGTATAATAAATGAATAAAGATATATATATATATATATATTTATATATATATATATATATATATATATATATATATATATATATATATATATATTTTTTTTTTTTTTTTTTCTTTCTATTCGCCATGGCCCGCGTTAGCAAGGTAGCGTTAAGAACAGAGGACTAGGCCTCTGAGGGAATATCCTCACTTGGCCTCGTTCTCTGTTCCTTCTTTTGGAAAATTAAAAAAAAATGAGAGGGGAGGATTTCCAGCCCCCCGCTCCCTCCCCTTTCAGTCGCCTTCTACGACACGCAGGGAATACGTGGGAAGTATTCTTTCTCCCCTATCCCCAGGGATATGTATATATATATATATATATATATATATATATATATATATATATATATATATATATATATATATATATATATATATATATATATATATATACATATATATATATATATATATATATTTTTTTTTTTTTTTTTCATACTATTCGCTATTTCCCGCGATAGCGAGGTAGCGTTAAGAACAGAGGACTGGGCCTTTGAGAGAATATCCTCACCTGGACCTCTTCTCTGTTCCTTCTTTTGGAAAATTAAAAAAAAAAAAATGAGAGGGGAGGATTTCCAGCCCCCCGCTCCCTTCCCTTTTAGTCGCCTTCTACGACACGCAGGGAATACGTGGGAGGTATTCTTTCTCCCCTATCCCCAGGGAATACATATATATATATATATATATATATATATATATATATATATATATATATATATATATATATATATATATATATATATATATATATATATGTGAATAAGAGCAAGGTTATTAGGCACAGCAGGGCTGAGGGTCAAATCAATTGGGAGGCGAGTTTGAATGGAGAAAAACTGGAGGAAGCGAAGCGTCCCAGACATCCGGGAGCGGATCTGGCAGCGGATGGAACCACGGAAGCGGAAGTGGAACACAGGGTGGGGAACACAGGGTGGGGGAGGGGGCGAAAATCCCAGGGGCCCCGAAGAATGTGTGGAGGTCGAGAACATTATCTCGGAAGCAAAAATGGGCATGTTTGAAGGAATAGTGGCCCCAACAATGCTGCACGGCTGCGCGGCGCGGGCCATATATATATATATATATATATATATATATATATATATATATATATATATATATATATATATATACATCGAAGAGACGAAGCTAGGACGCCATTTGGTAAACATGCGATTGTCCAAGACAGACAACGAGCGTATCATAAACTTATCATTTTACAAATTTTGGACAATCGCATGTTTACCAAATGGTATCCTAGCTTCATCTCCTAGATGTATATCAACTGACTGTTATATTTCTCTCTTATGTCTCCACTGATGATTATTGCACGAAAGTGCACTAGGGAACTTATCGTGTTTCATTTTCCCGTGGATTCATAGGAATATGTTAATCAAGCGCAAAATTGTGATCCTTTCCAATATATATATATATATATATATATATATATATATATATATATATATATATATATATATATATATATATATATATATATATATATATATATATATATATTGGAAAGGATCACAATTTTGCGAGTGATCAAATATATTCCTCTGAGTCCACAGGGAAAATGAAACACGATAAGTTCCCAAAAGCACTTCCGTTTAATGATCACATCATCAGGGGAGACACAAGAGAGAATTATAACAGTCAGTTGATATGCAACGAAGAGACGTAGCTAGGACGCCATTTCGTAAATATGCGATTGTCCAAGACAGGCAACGAGCGTAATATAAACTTATCATTATACAAATTTTATCAACAATAAAGTTATTTAATATATATATATATATATATATATATATATATATATATATATATATATATATATATATGCATATATATATATATATATATATATATATATATATATATATATATACATATATATATATATATAAATATATATATATATATATATATGTATATATATATATATATATATATATATATATATATATATATATATATATATATATATATATATTGGAAAGGATCACAATTTTGCGAGTGATCAATATATTCCTATGAGTCCACTGGGAAAATGAGACACAGTAAGTTCCCAAGTGCACTTTCGTGTAATAATCACATCAACAGGGGAGACACAAGAGAGAAATAAAAGTCAGATAATATATATCGAAGAGACAGAGCTAGGACGCCATTTGGAAAACACGTGATTGTCCAATCACATGTTTACCAAATGGCGTCCTAGCTTCGTCTCTGATGTATATCAACTGACTTTTATTTCTCTCTTGTGTCTCCCCTGATGATGTGATTATTACACAAAAGTGCACTTGGGAACTAATCATGTTTCATTTTCGCCGTGGACTCATAGGAATATACATATACATATATATGATTGGTGTACATGGGGTGTTCAGTGTTGTAAATGGAAATGGGGAAGAGCTTGTAGATTTATGTGCTGAAAAAGGACTGGTGATTGGGAATACCTGGTTTAAAAAGAGAGAATTACATAAGTATACATATGTAGGTAGGAGAGATGGCCAGAGAGCGTTATTGTATTACGTGTTAATTGATATGCACGCGAAAGAGAGACTTTTGTATGTTAATGTGCTGAGAGGTGCAACTGGAGGGATGTCTGATCATGATCTTGTGGATGATCTTGTGGATGCGAAAGTGAAGATTTGTAGAGGTTTTCAGAAAATAAGAGAGAATGTTGGGGTGAAAAGAGTGGTGAGTGGTAAGTGAGTGGTAAGTGAGCTTGGGAACGAGACTTGTGTGAGGTAGTACCAGGAGGGACTGAGTACAGAATGGAAAAAGGTGAGAACAAAGGACGTAAGGGGAGTGGGGGAGGAATGGGACGTATTTAGGGAAGCAGAGATGGTTTGCGCAAAAGATGCTTGTGGCATGAGAAGCGTGGGAAGTGGGCAGATTAGAAAGGGTAGTCAGTGGTGGGATGAAGAAGTAAGATTATTAGTGAAAGAGAAGAGAGAGGCATTTGCACGATTTTTGCAAGGAAATAATGCAAATGACAGGGACATGTATAAAAAAAAGAGGCAGAAGGTCAAGAGAGAGGTGCACGAGGGGAAAAAGAGGGCAAATGAGAGTTGGGGTGAGAGTATCATTAAATTTTAGGGAGAATTAAAAGATCTTTTGAGAGGAGGTAAGTAAAGTGCGTAAGAAAAGGGAACAAATGGGAACTTCAGTGAAGAGGGCTAATGGGGAGGTAATAACAAGTATTGGTGATGTGAGAAGGAGATGGAGTATTTTGAAGGTTTGTTGAATGTGTTTGATGATAGGGTGGCAGATGTAGGGTGTTTTGGCCGATGTGGTGTGCAAAGTGAGAAAATTAGGGACAATAATTTGGTAAACAGAGAAGAGATGGTAAAAGCTTTGCGGAAGACGAAAGCGAGCAAGGCAGCGGGTTTGGATGGTATTACAGTGAAATTTATTAAAAAAGGGGCTGACTGTATTGTTGACTGGTTCATAGGATTATGTAACGTATGTGTGACTCACGGTGAGGTGCCTGAGGATTGGCGGAATGCTTGCATAGTGCCATTGTACAAAGGCAAAGCGGATAAAAGTGAGTGCTCAAGTTACAGATGTATAAGTTTATTGAGTATTCCTGGGAAATTATATGGGAGGGTATTGATTGAGAGGGTGAAGGCATGTACAGACATCAGATTGGGGAAGAGCAGTGTGGTTTCAGAAGTGGTAGAGGATGTGTGGATCAGTGTTTGCTTTGAAGAATGCATATGAGAAATATTTAGAAAAGCAAATGGATTTGTGTGTAGCAATTATGGATCTGGAGAAGGCATATGATAGAGTTCATAAAGATAATCTGTAGAAGGTATTAGAAATATATGGTGTGGGAAGCAAGATGTTAGAAGCAGTGAAAAGTTTTTATGCAGGATGTAAGGCATGTGTACGTGAAGGAAGAGAGGAAAGTGATTGGTTCTCAGTGAATGTTGGTTTACGGCAGGGGTGCGTAAAATCTCCATGGTTATTAGGTACAGCAGGGTTGATGGACAAGTCAATTGGGAGGTAAGTTTGAATAGAGAAAAACTGAAGGAAGTGAAGTGTTATAGATATCTGGGAGTAGATTTGGCAGCGGATGGCACCATGGAAGCGGAAGTGAATCACAGGGTGGGGAAGGGGGCGAAAGTTCTGGAGGAGTTGAAGAATGTGTGGAGATCGAGAACGTTATCTTGGAAAGCAAAAATGGGTATGTTTGAAGGAATAGTGGTTCCAACAATGATATATGGTTGCGAGGCGTGGGCTATAGATAGAGTTGTGCAGAAGAGGGTGGATGTGCTGATAATGAGATGTTTGAGGACAATATGTGGTGTGAGGTGGTCTGATCGAGTAAGTAATAAAAGGGTAAGAGAGATGTGTGGTAATAAAAAGAGTGTGGTTGAAAGAGCAGAAGAGGGTGTTTTGAAATGATTTGGTCACATGGAGAGAATGAGTGAGGAAAAACTGACAAAGAGGATATGTGTGTTAAAGGTGGAGGGAACGAGAAGTGGGAGACCAAATTGGAAGTGGAAAGATGGAGTGAAAAAGATTTTGAGTGATCGGGGCCTGAACATGCAGGAGGGTCAAAGGCGTGCAAGGAATAGAGTGAACTGGAACGATGTGGTATACCGGGGTCGACGTGCTGTCAATGGATTGAACCAGGGCATGTGAAGCGTCTGGAGTAAACCATGGAAAGTTGTGTGGGGCCTGGATGTGGAAAGGGAGCTGTGGTGAGAGTAAGTGAGCTTGGTAAGGAGAGTTGTGTGAGGAAGTACCAGGAGGGACTAAGTACAGAGTAGAAAAAGGTGAGAACAAAGGACGTAAGGGGAATGAGGGAGGAATGGGATGTATTTAGGGAAGCAGTGATGGCTTCCACAAAAGATGCTTGTGGCATGAGAAACGTGGGAAGTAAGCAGATTAGAAAGGGTAGTGAGTGGTGGGATGAAGAAGTAAGATTATTAGTGAAAGAGGAGAGGCATTTGGACGATTTTTGCAGGGAGATAATACAAATGACTGGGAGATGAAAAAAAAAAGAGGCAGGAGGTCAAGAGAAAGGTGCAAGAGGTGAAAAAGAGGGCAAAAGATAGTTAGGGTGAGAGAGTATCATTAAATTTTAGGGGGAATAAAAAGATCTTTTGAAAGGAGATAAGTAAAGTGCGTAAGAAAAGGGAACAAATGGGAACTTCAGTGAAGAGGGCTAATGGGGAGGTAATAACAAGTATTGGTGATGTGAGAAGGAGATGGAGTATTTTGAAGGTTTGTTGAATGTGTTTGATGATAGGGTGGCAGATGTAGGGTGTTTTGGCCGATGTGGTGTGCAAAGTGAGAAAATTAGGGACAATAATTTGGTAAACAGAGAAGAGATGGTAAAAGCTTTGCGGAAGACGAAAGCGAGCAAGGCAGCGGGTTTGGATGGTATTACAGTGAAATTTATTAAAAAAGGGGCTGACTGTATTGTTGACTGGTTCATAGGATTATGTAACGTATGTGTGACTCACGGTGAGGTGCCTGAGGATTGGCGGAATGCTTGCATAGTGCCATTGTACAAAGGCAAAGCGGATAAAAGTGAGTGCTCAAGTTACAGATGTATAAGTTTATTGAGTATTCCTGGGAAATTATATGGGAGGGTATTGATTGAGAGGGTGAAGGCATGTACAGACATCAGATTGGGGAAGAGCAGTGTGGTTTCAGAAGTGGTAGAGGATGTGTGGATCAGTGTTTGCTTTGAAGAATGCATATGAGAAATATTTAGAAAAGCAAATGGATTTGTGTGTAGCAATTATGGATCTGGAGAAGGCATATGATAGAGTTCATAAAGATAATCTGTAGAAGGTATTAGAAATATATGGTGTGGGAAGCAAGATGTTAGAAGCAGTGAAAAGTTTTTATGCAGGATGTAAGGCATGTGTACGTGAAGGAAGAGAGGAAAGTGATTGGTTCTCAGTGAATGTTGGTTTACGGCAGGGGTGCGTAAAATCTCCATGGTTATTAGGTACAGCAGGGTTGATGGACAAGTCAATTGGGAGGTAAGTTTGAATAGAGAAAAACTGAAGGAAGTGAAGTGTTATAGATATCTGGGAGTAGATTTGGCAGCGGATGGCACCATGGAAGCGGAAGTGAATCACAGGGTGGGGAAGGGGGCGAAAGTTCTGGAGGAGTTGAAGAATGTGTGGAGATCGAGAACGTTATCTTGGAAAGCAAAAATGGGTATGTTTGAAGGAATAGTGGTTCCAACAATGATATATGGTTGCGAGGCGTGGGCTATAGATAGAGTTGTGCAGAAGAGGGTGGATGTGCTGATAATGAGATGTTTGAGGACAATATGTGGTGTGAGGTGGTCTGATCGAGTAAGTAATAAAAGGGTAAGAGAGATGTGTGGTAATAAAAAGAGTGTGGTTGAAAGAGCAGAAGAGGGTGTTTTGAAATGATTTGGTCACATGGAGAGAATGAGTGAGGAAAAACTGACAAAGAGGATATGTGTGTTAAAGGTGGAGGGAACGAGAAGTGGGAGACCAAATTGGAAGTGGAAAGATGGAGTGAAAAAGATTTTGAGTGATCGGGGCCTGAACATGCAGGAGGGTCAAAGGCGTGCAAGGAATAGAGTGAACTGGAACGATGTGGTATACCGGGGTCGACGTGCTGTCAATGGATTGAACCAGGGCATGTGAAGCGTCTGGAGTAAACCATGGAAAGTTGTGTGGGGCCTGGATGTGGAAAGGGAGCTGTGGTGAGAGTAAGTGAGCTTGGTAAGGAGAGTTGTGTGAGGAAGTACCAGGAGGGACTAAGTACAGAGTAGAAAAAGGTGAGAACAAAGGACGTAAGGGGAATGAGGGAGGAATGGGATGTATTTAGGGAAGCAGTGATGGCTTCCACAAAAGATGCTTGTGGCATGAGAAACGTGGGAAGTAAGCAGATTAGAAAGGGTAGTGAGTGGTGGGATGAAGAAGTAAGATTATTAGTGAAAGAGGAGAGGCATTTGGACGATTTTTGCAGGGAGATAATACAAATGACTGGGAGATGAAAAAAAAAAGAGGCAGGAGGTCAAGAGAAAGGTGCAAGAGGTGAAAAAGAGGGCAAAAGATAGTTAGGGTGAGAGAGTATCATTAAATTTTAGGGGGAATAAAAAGATCTTTTGAAAGGAGATAAATAAAGTGCGTAAGACAAGGGAACAAATGGGAACATCAGTGAAGGGGGCTAATGGGGAGGTGATAACAAGCAATGGTGATGTGAGACGGAGATGGAGTGAATATTTTGAAGATTTCTTGAAAATGTTTGGTGATAGAGCGGCAGCTGTAGGGTTTTTTGGTCGAGGTGGTGTGCAAAGTGAGAGGGTTAGGGAGAATGATTTGGTAAACAGAGAAGAGGTAGTAAAAGCTTTGCGAAAGATGAAAGACGGCAAGGCAGCTGGTTTGGATGGTATCGCAATGGAATCTATTAAAAAAAGAGGTTGACTGTATTGTTGACTGGTTGGTAAGGTTATTTAATGTATGTATGGTGAGGTGCCTGAGGATTGGCGGAATGCTTGCATAGTGCCATTGTACAAAGGCAAAGAGGATAAAAATGAGTGCTAAGCTTACAGGGGTATAAGTTTGTTGAGTATTCCTGGGAAGTTATATGGGAGGGTATTGATTGAGAGGGTGAAGGCGCGTACAGAGCATCAGATTGGGGAAGAGCAGTGTGGTTTCAGAAGTGGTAGAGGATGTGTGGATCAGGTGTTTGCTTTGAAGAATGTATGTGAGAAATACTTAGAAAAGCAAATGGATTTGTATGTAGCATTTATGGATCTCGAGAAGGCATATGATAGAGTTGATAGAGATGCTCTGTGGAAGGTATTAAGAATATATGGTGTGGGAGGCAAGTTGTTAGAAGCAGCGAAAAGTTTTATCGAGGATGTAAGGCTTGTGTACGTGTAGGAAGAGAGGAAAGTGATTGGTTCTCATTGAATGTTGGTGTACGGCAGGGGTGTGTGATGTCTCCATGGTTGTTTAATTTGTTTATGGATGGGATTGTTAGGGAGGTATATGCAAGAGTTTTGGAATGAGGGGCAAGTATGCAGTCTGTTGTGGATCAGAGAGCTTGGGAAGTAAGTCAGTTGTTGTTCGCTTATGATACAGCGCTGGTGGCTGATTCGTGTGACAAACTGCAGAAGCTGGTGACTGAGTTTGGTAAAGTGTGTGAAAGAAGAAAGCTAAGAGTAAATGTGAATAAGAGGAAGATTATTAGGTACAGTAGGGTTGAGGGTCAAGTCAATTGGGAGATAAGTTTGAAAGGAGAAAAGCTGGAGGAAGTGAAGTGTTTTAGATATCTGAGAGTGAATTTGGCAGCGGATGGAACCATGGAAGCGGAAGTGAATCATAGGGTGGAGGAGCGGGCGGAAGTTCTGGGAGCGTTGAAGAATGTGTGGAAGTCGAGAACATTACCTCGGAAAGCAAAAATGGGTATGTTTGAAGGAATAGTGATTCCAACAATGTTATATGGTTGCGAGGCGTGGGCTGGTGGCTGTTTCGGGTGAGAAACTGCAGAAGCTGGTGACTGAGTTTGGTAATGTGTGTCAAAGAAGAAAGCTGAGAGTAAGTGCGAATAAGAGCAAGGTTATTGGGAACAGTAGGGTTGAGGGGCAAGACAATTGGGAGGTAAGTTTGAATGGAGAAAACCTGGAGACAGTGAAGTATTTGAGATATCTGGGACTGGAATTGGCAGCTGATGGAAACATGCAAGTGGAAGTGAGTCATAGGAAGGGGTAGGGGGCAAAATTTGTGGAAGGCGAGAACGATATCTCGGAAAGTGAAAGTGGGTATGTTTGAAGGAATAGTGGTTCCGACAATGTTATATGGTCCTGAGGCGTGGGCTATGGATAAAGTTATGCGAAGGAGGGTGGATGAGCTAGAAATGAGATGCTTGAAGACAATATGTGGTGTAAGGTGGTTTGATCGATTAAGTAATGAAAGGGTAAGAGTGATATGTGGTAATAAAAAGAACATGGTTGAGAGAGCAGAAGAGAGTGTTTAGAAATGGTTTGGTCACATGGAGAGAATGAGTGAGGAGAGATTGAAAAAGAGGATATATGTGACAGAGGTGGAGGGAATGAGACGTGGGAGACCAAATTGGAGGTGGAAAGATGGAGTGAGAAAGATTCTGAGTGATCGGGGCCTGAACATGCAGGAGGTTGAAAGGCATGCAAGGAATAGAGTGAATTGGAACGATGTGGTATACCGGAGTCGACGTGCTGTCAGTGGATTCAACCAGGGCATATGAAGCGTCAGTGGTAAATCATGGAAAGTTTTGTGGGGACTGGATGTAGAAAGGGAGCTGTGGTTTCACTGCATTATACATGACAGCTAGAGACTGAGTGTAAAAGAATGTGGCCTTTGATTTCCTATCCTAGTGCTACCTCACGCATATTCGGGTGGAGGGGTTTGTCATTTCATGTATGGCGGGGTGGCAAGGGGAAAGAATGAGGGCAGTAAGAATTATGTACATGTGTATATATGTATATGTCAGTGGGTGTATATATATGTATACGTTGAGATAGGTAGACAGCGACAGGGTGTAATAAAAAGAAAATAAATAAATAAATAGGTAGATAAATAAATAAAAAAATAAATGAATATATATATATATATATATATATATATATATATATATATATATATATATATATATATATTTTGTCGCTGTCTCCCGCGTTTGCGAGGTAGCGCAAGGAAACAGACGAAAGAAATGGCCCAACCCACCCCATACACATGTATATACATACGTCCACACACGCAAATATACATACCTACACAACTTTCCATGGTTTACCCCAGACGCTTCACATGCCCTGATTCAATCCACTGACAGCACGTCAACCTCGGTATACCACATCGATCCAATTCACTCCATTCCTTGCCCTCCTTTCACCCTCCTGCATGTTCAGGCCCCGATCACACAAAATCTTTTTCACTCCATCTTTCCACCTCCAATATGGTCTCCCACTTCTCCTCGTTCCCTCCACCTCCGACACATATATCCTCTTGGTCAATCTTTCCTCACTCACTCTCTCCATGTGCCCAAACCATTTCAAAACACCCTCTTCTGCTCTCTCAACCACGCTCTTTTTATTTCCACACATCTCTCTTACCCTTACGTTACTTACTCGATCGAACCACCTCACACCACACATTGTCCTCAAACATCTCATTTCCAGCACATCCATCCTCCTGCGCACAACTCTATCCATAGCCCACGCCTCGCAACCATACAAAATTGTTGGAACCACTATTCCTTCAAACATACCCATTTTTGTTTTCCGAGATAATGTTCTCGACTTCCACACATTCTTCAAGGCTCCCAGGGTTTTCACCCCCTCCCCCACCCTATGATCCACTTCCGCTTCCATGGTTCCATCCGCTGCCAGATCCACTCCCAGATATCTAAAACACTTTACTTCCTCCAGTTTTTCTCCATTCAAACTTACCTGTCATTTGCCTTGACCCTCAACCCTACTGTACCTAATAACCTTGCTCTTATTCACATTTACTCTTAACTTTCTTCTTTCACACACTTTACCAAACTCAGTCACCAGCTTCTGCAGTTTCTCACATGAATCAGACACCAGCACTGTATCATCAGCGAACAATAACTGACTCACTTCCCAAGCTCTCTCATCCCCAACAGACTTCATACTTGCCCCTCTTTCCAAAACTCTTGCATTTACCTCCCAAACAACCCCATCCATAAACAAATTAAACAACCATGGAGACATCACACACCCCTGCCGTAAACCTAAATTCACTGAGAACCAATCACTTTCCTCTCTTCCTACACGTACACATGCCTTACATCCTCGATAAAAACTTTTCACTGCTTCTAACAACTTTCCTCCCACACCATATATTCTTAATACCTTCCACAGAGCATCTCTATCAACTCTATCATATGCCTTCTCCAGATCCATAAATGCTACATACAAATCCATTTGCTTTTCTAAGTATTTCTCACATACATTCTTCAAAGCAAACACCTGATCCACACATCCTCTACCACTTCTGAAACCACACAGCTCTTCCCCAATCTGATGCTCTGTACGCGCCTTCACCCTCTCAATCAATACCCTCCCATATAATTTACCAGGAATACTCAACAAACTTATACCTCTGTAATTTGAGCACTCACTCTTATCCCCTTTGCCTTTGTACAATGGCACTATGCACGCATTCCGCCTATCCTCAGGCACCTCACCATGAGTCATACATACATTAAATAACCTTACCAACCAGTCAATAATACAGTCACCCCCTTTTTTAATAAATTCCACTGCAATACCACCCGAACCTGCTGCCTTGCCGGCTTTCATCTTCCGCAAAGCTTTTACTACCTCTTCTCTGTTTACCAAATCATTTTCCCTAACTCTCTCACTTTGCACACCACCTCGACCAAAACACCCTATATCTGCCACTCTATCATCAAACACATTCAACAAACCTTCAAAATACTCACTCCATCTCCTTCTCACATCACCACTACTTGTTATCACCTCCGCATTTGCGCCCTTCCCTGAAGTTCCCATTTGCTCCCTTGTCTTACGCACTTTATTTACCTCCTTCCAGAACATCTTTTTATTCTCCTAAAATTTAATGATACTCTCTCACCCCAACTCTCATTTGCCCTCTTTTACACCTCTTGCACCTTTCTCTTCACCTCCTGTCCCTTTCTTTTATACATCTCCCACTCAATTGCATTTTTTCCCTGCAAAAATCGTCCAAATGCCTCTCTCTTCTCTTTCACTAATACTCTTACTTCTTCGTCCCACCACTCACTACCCTTTCTAATCAACCCACCTCCCACTCTTCTCATGCCACAAGCATCTTTTGCGCAATCCATCTGATTCCCTAAATACATCCCATTCCTCCCCCACTCCCCTTACTTCCATTGTTCTCACCTTTTTCCATTCTGTACTCAGTCTCTCCTGGTACTTCCTCAGACAAGTCTCCTTCCCAAGCTCACTTACTCTCACCACCCTCTTCACCCCAACATTCACTCTTCTTTTCTGAAAACCCATATAAATCTTCACCTTAGCCTCCACAAGATAATGATCAGACATCCCTCCAGTTGCACCTCTCAGCACATTAACAGCCAAAAGTCTCTCTTTCGCGCGCCTGTCAATTAACAAGTAATCCAATAACGCTCTCTGGCCATCTCTCCTACTTACATACGTACACTTATGTATATCTCGCTTTTTAAACCAGGTATTCCCAATCACCAGTCCTTTTTCAGCACATAAATCTACAAGCTCTTCACCATTTCCATTTACAACACTGAACACCCCATGTATACCAATTATTCCCTCAACTGCCACATTACTCACCTTTGCATTCAAATCACCCATCACTATAACCCGGTCTCGTGCATCAAAACCACTAACAAACTCATTCAGCTGCTCCCAAAACACTTGCCTCTCATGATCTTTCTTCTCATGCCCATGTGCATATGCACCAATAATCACCCATCTCTCTCCATCAACTTTCAGTTTTAAACATATCAATCGAGAATTTACTTTCTTACATTCTATCACATACTCCCACAACTCCTGTTTCAGGAGTACTGCTACTCCTTCCCTTGCTCTTGACCTCTCACTAACCCCTGACTTCACTCCCAAGACATTCCCAAACCACACTTCCCCTTTACCCTTGAGCTTCGTTTCACTCAGAGCCAAAACATCCAGGTTCCTTTCTACAAACATACTACCTATGTCTCCTTTTTTCACATCTTGGTTACATCCACACACATTTAGACACCCCAGTCTGAGCCTTCGAGGAGGATGAGCACTCCCCGCGTGACTCCTTCTGCTGTTTCCCATTTTAGAAAGTTAAAAAATACAAGGAGGGGAGGATTTCTGGCCCCCCGCTCCCGTCCCCTCTAGTCGCCTTCTACGACACGCGAGGAATGCGTGCAATATATATATATATATATATATATATATATATATATATATATATATATATATATATATATATATATATATATATATATATATATATATATATATATATATATATATTGCTTTGTCGCTGTCTCCCGCGTTAGCGAGGTAGTAAGCAAACAGACGAAAGAAATGGCACAACCCATCCACATACACATGTATATACATACACGTCCACACACTCAAATATACATACCTATACATCTCAACGTATACATATACATACAAACACAGACATATACATATATACACATACACATAATTCATACTGTCTGCCCTTATTCATTCTCGTCGCCACCCCGCAACACATGAAATAACAACCCCCTCCCCCCAAATGTGCGCGAGGTAGCGCTAGGGAAAGACAACAAAGGCCACATTCGTTCACACTCAGTTTAGCTGTCATTTAATAATGCACCGAAACCACAGCTCCCTTTCCACATCCACCCTCCTCCGCACAACTCTGACAATAGCCCACGCCTCGCAACAATATAACATTAGTAGAACCACTATTCCTTCAAACATACCCATTTTTGCCTTCCACATTTTTCAACGCCCCCAGAACCTTATCCCCCTCCCCCACCATATGACTCACTTCCATTTCCATTTCCATGGTTCCATCCACTACTAAATCCACTCCCAGATATCTAAAACACTTCACTTCCTCCAGTTTTTCTACATTCAAACGTACCTCCCAATTCACAACCCTACTGTACCTAATAACCTTGCTCTTATTCGCATTTATACTTAGCTTTCTTCTTTGACACACTTTACAAAACTCAGTCACCAGCTTCTGCAGTTTCTCACCCGAGCCAACCACCAGCGATGTATCATCAGGGAAAAACAACTGACTCACTTTCCATGCTCTCTCATCCACAACAGACTGTATACTTGCCCCTCTTTCCAAAACTCTTGCATTCACCTCCCTAACAACTCCATCAATAGACAAATCAAATAACCATGGAGACATCACGATGGCTTATGCAAAAGACGTGTGTGGCATGAGAGGCGTGGGAGGTGGGCAGATTAGAAAGGGTAGTCAGTGGTGGGATAAAGAAGTATGATCATTAGTGAAAGAGAAGAGAGATTCATTTGGACGATTTTTGCAGGGAAATGATGCAAATGACTCGGGATATATAAAAGAAAGAGGCAGGAGGTCAAGAGAAAGGTGCAAGACGTGAAGAAGAGGACAAATGAGAGATGGGATAAGAGAGTATCATTCAATTTCAAAGAGAATAAAAAGATGCTTTGGTAGGAGGTAAATAAAGTGCGTAAGACAAGACTACAAAAGGGAACATCAGTGAAGGATGCTAATGGGGAGGTGATGACAAATGGTGATGTGGTGATGTGAGAAGGAGATGGGGTGAGTATTTTGAGGTTTGTTGAATGTGTTTGATGATAGAGTGGCAGATATAGGGTGTTTTGGTCGAGGTGGTGTGCAAAGTAAGAGGGTTAGGGAGCATGAATTGGTAAACAGAGAAGTGGTAGTAAAAGCTTTGCGGAAGATGAAAGCCGGCAAGCAACGACTTTAGATGGCATTGCAGTGGAATTTATATATAAAAAAGGGGGTAGGGAGACTGTATTGTTGACTGGTTGGTAAGGTTATTCAATTTGTGTATGATTCATGGTGCGGTGCCTGAGGATTGGCGGAATGCTTGCATAGTGCCATTGCAGAAAGGCAAAGGTGATAATCGTGAGTGCTCAAATTACAGAGGCATAAGTTTGTTGAGTATTCCTGAGAAATTATATGGGAGGGTATTGATTGAGAGGGTGAAGGCATGTACAGAGCATCAGACTGGGGAAGAGCAGAGTGGTTTCAGAAGTGGTAGAGGATGTGTGGATCAGGTGTTTGCTTTGAAGATTGTATGTGAGATATGCTTACAAAAGCAAATGGATTTGTATGCAGCATTTATGGATCTAGAGAAGGCATATGATAGAGTTGATAGAGATGTTCTGTGAAAGGTATTAAGGGTATATGGTGTGGGAGGCAAGAGATACATATACATCTCAACGTATACACATATATACACACACAGACATATACATATATAAACATATACATAATTTATACTATCTGCCCTTATTCATTCCCGTCCCCACCCCGCCACACATGAAATGACAACCACCTTCACCCGAATGTGCGCGAGGTTGCGCTAGGAATAGATAACAAAGGCCACATTCGTTCACACTCAGTCTCTAGCTGTCATGTATAATGCACCGAAACCACAGCTCTCTTTCCACGTCCAAGCCCCAAAAAACTTTCCATGGTTTACCCACATGCCCTAGTTCAATCCATTGACAGCACGTCGACCCCAGTATACAACATCGTTCCAATTCAATCTATTTCTTGCACCCTCCTTTCACCCTCCTGCATATTCAGGCCACGATCGCTCAAAATCTTTTTCACTCCATCTTTCCACCACTAATTTGGTCTCCCACTTCTCGTTCCCTCCACCTCTGACACATATATCCTCTTCGTCAATCTTTCCTCACTCATTCTCTCCCTGTGACCAAACCATTTCAATACACCCTCTTCTGCTTTCTCAACCACACTCTTTTTATTACCACACATCTCTCTTACCCTTTCATTACTTACTCGATCAAACCACCTCACACCACATATCGTCCTCAAACATCTCATTTCCAGCATATCCACCCTCCTCCGCACAACTCTAACAATAGCCCACGCCTTGCAACCGTATAACATTGTTGGAACCACTTTTCCTTCAAACATACCCACTTTTGCCTTCCAAGATAACGTTCTCGATTTCCACACATTTTTCAACGCTCCCAGAACTTTACCCCCTCGCCCACCATCTGATTCACTTCCGTTTCCTTGGTTCCATCCTCTGCCAAATCCACTTCCAGATATCTAAAACACTTCACTTCCTCCAGTTTTTCTCTGTTCAAACTTACCTCCCAACTGACTTATCCCTCAACCCTACTGTACCTAATAACCTTGCTTTTATCCACATTTTATCTCAGCGTTCTTCTTTCGCACACTTTACCAAATTCAATTACAAGCTTCTGCACTTTCTCACACGAATCAGCCACCAGCGCTTTATCATCAGCGAACAACAACTCTCTCACTTCCCAAGCTCTCTCATCCACAACAGACTACAAACTTGCTCCTCTTTCCAAAATTCTTGCATTCACCTCCCTAACAACTCCATCCATAAACAAATTAAACAACCATGGAGACATCAGGCACCCCTGCCGGAAACCAACATTCACTGAAAACCAATCACTTTCCTCTCTTCCTACTCGTACACATACCTTACATCCTCGATAAAAATGTTTCACTGCTTGTAACAACTTGCCTCCCACATCATATATTCTTGATACCTTCCACAGAGCATCTCTATCAACTCTCTCATATGCCTTCTCCAGATTCATAAATGCTACATACAAATCCATTTGTTTTTCTAAGTATTTCTCACATACATTCTTCAAAGCAAACATCTAATCCAAACATCCTCTACCACTTCTGAAACCATACTGCTCTTCCCCAATCTGATGCTGTGTACATGCTTTCACCCTCTTAATCAATACCCTCCTATATAATTTCCCAGGAATACTCAACAAACTTATACCTCTGTAATTTGAGCACTCACGTTTATCCCCTTTGCCTTTGTACAATGGCACTATGCAAGCATTCAGCCAATCCTCAGCCACTTTACCATGCGTCATACATACGTTGAATAACCTTACCAACCAGTCAACAACACAGTCACCCCTTTTTATACTAAATTCCACTGTAATACCATCTAAACCAGCTGCCTTGCCGGCTTTCATCTTCCGCAAAGCTTTTACTACCTCTCCTCTGTTTACCAAATCATTTTCCCTAACCCTCTCACTTTGCACACCACCTCGACCAAAACACCCTATATCTGCCACTCTATCTTCAAACACATTCAACAAACCTTCAAAATACTCACTCCATCTCCTTCTCACATCACCACTACTTGTTATCACCTCCCCATTAACCCCCTTCACTGAAGTTCCCATTTGTTCCCTTGCCTTACGCATTTAATTTACCTCCTTCCAAAACATCTTTTTATTCTCCCTAAAATTTAATGATACTCTCTCACCCAACTCTCATTTGCCCTCTTTTTCACCTCTTGCACCTTTCTCTTGACCTCTTGCCTCTTTCTTTTTATACATATCCAAGTTATTTGCATTATTTCCCTGCAAAATCGTCCAAATGCCTCTCTCTTCTCTTTCGCTAATAATCTAACTTCTTTATCCCACCATTCACTATTCTTTCTGATCTGCCCACCTCCCACGCTTCTCATGCCACAAGCATCATTTGTGCAAGCCATCACTGCCTCCCTAAATACGTCCCATTCCTCCCCCCCCCCCCCCCTTACGTCCTTTGTTCTCACCTTTTCCATTCTGTACTCAGTCTCTCCTGGTACTTCCTCACACAAGTCTCCTTCCTAAGCTCACTTACTCTCACCATTCTCTTCACCCCAACATTCACTCTTCTTTTCTGAAAACCTCTTCAAATCTTTACCTTCGCCTCCACAAGATGATGATCAGACATCCCTCCAGTTGCACCTCTCAGCACATTAACATCCAAAAGTCTCCCTTTTGCGCGCCTATCAATTAACACATAATCCAATAACGCTCTCTGGCCATCTCCCCTACTTACATACGTATACTTATGTATATCTCTCTTTTTAAACCAGGTATTCCCAATCACCAGTCCCTTTTCAGCACATAAATCTACAAGCTCTTCACCATTTCCATTTACAACACTAAACACCCCATATACACCAATTATTCCCTCAACTGCCACATTACTCACCTTTGCATTCAAATCACCCATCACTATAACATGGTCTCGTGCATCAAAACTACTAACTCACTTAATCAGTTGCTCCCAAAACACTTGACTCTCATGATCTGTCTTCTCATGCCGAGGTGCATATGCACCAATAATCACCCATCTCTCTCCATCCACTTTCAGTTTTACCCATATCAATCTAGAGTGTACTTTCATGCACTTTATGACATACTCCCACCACTCCTGTTGCAGGAGTAGTGCTACACCTTCCTTTGCTCTTGTCCTCTCACTAACCCCTGACTTTACGCTCAAGATGTGTCCAAACCACTCCTCTTCTTTACCCTTGAACTTTGTTTCAGGCAGAGCCAAAACATCGAGGTTCCTTTCCTCAAGCATACTACCCATCTCCCAATTGACTTGACCCTCAACCCTACTGTACCTCATAACCTTGCTCTTATTCACATTTACTCTTAACTTTCTTCTTTCACACACTTTACCAAACTCAGTCACCAGCTTCTGCACTTTCTCACATGAATCTGCCACCAGCGCTGTATCATCAGCGAACAACAACTGACTCACTTCCCAAGCTCTCTCATCCCCAACAGACTTCATACTTGCCCCTCTTTCCAAAACTCTTGCATTCACCTCCCTAAGAACCCCATCCATAAACAAATTAAAGAACCATGGAGACATCACACACCCCTGCCGCGAACCTACATTCACAGAGAACCAATCACTTTCCTCTCTTCCTACACGTACGCATGCCTTACATCCTCGATAAAAACTTTTCACTGCTTCTAACAACTTTCCTCCCACACCATATATTCTTAATACCTTCCACAGAGCATCTCTATCAACTCTATCATATGCCTTCTCCAGATCCATAAATGCTACATACAAATCCATTTGCTTTTCTAAGTAATTATCACATACATTCTTCAAAGCAAACACCTGATCCACACATCCTCTACCACTTCTGAAACCACACTGCTCTTCCCCAATCTGATGCTCTGTACATGCCTTCACCCTCTCAATCAATACCCTCCCATATAATTTACCAGGAATACTCAACAAACGTATACCTCTGTAATTTGAGCACTCACTCTTATCCCCTTTGCCTTTGTGCAATGTGCGTGTGCGCAGCAGGGTGGATGTGCTGGAAATGAGATGTTTGAGGATAATATGTGGTGTGAGGTGGTTTGATCGAGTAAGTAATGTAAGGGTAAGAGAGATGTGTGGAAATAAAAAGAGCGTGGTTGAGAGAGCGGAAGAGGGTGTTTTGAAATGGTTTGGGCACATGGAGAGAATGAATGAGGAAAGATTGACCGAGAGGATATATGTGTCGGAGGTGGAGGAAACGAGGAGAAGTGGGAGACCAAATTGGAGGTGGAAAGATGGAGTGAAAAAGAATTTGAGTGATCGGGGCCTGAACATTCAGGAGGATGAAAGGCGTGCAAGGAATAGAGTGAATTGGATCGATGTGGTATACCGGGGTCGACGTGCTGTCAGTGGAGTGAATCAGGGCATGTGAAGCTGGGGTAAACCATGGAAAGTTCTGTGGGTCCTCGATGTGGAAAGGGAGCTGTGGTTTCGGGCATTATTGCATGACAGCTACAGACTGAGTGTGAACGAATGGGGCCTTTGTTGTCTTTTCCTGCCGCTACCTCGCACACATGAGGGGGGAGGGGGATGTTATTCCATGTGTGGCGAGGTGGCGATGGGAATGAATAAAGGCAGACAGTGTGAATTGTGTGCATGTGTATATATGTATGTGTCTGTGTGTGTATACATATGTGTACATTGAGAAGTATGGGTATGTATATTTGCGTGTGAGGACGTGTATGTATATACATGTGTATGGGGGTGGGTTGGGCCATTTCTTTCGTCTGTTTCCTTGCGCTACCTCGCGGGAGACAGCAACAAAACAAAATAAATAAAATAATATATATATATATATATATATATATATATATATATTTATATATATATATATATATATATATATATATATATATATCCCTGGTGATAGGGAAGAAAGAATACTTCCCACGCATTCCTCACGTGTCGTAAAAGGCGACTAAAGGGGACAGGAGCGGGGGGCTAGAAACCCTCCCCTCCTTGCATTTTAACTTTCTAAAAGGGGAAACAGAAGGAGTCACGCGGGGAGTGCTCATCCTCCTCAAAGGCTCAGATTGGGATGTCTAAATGTGTGTGGATGTAACCAAGATGCGAAAAAAGGAGAGATAGGTAGTATGTTTGAGGAAAGGAACCTGGATGTTTTGGCTCTGAGTGAAACGAACCTCAAGGGTAAAGGGGAAGAGTGGTTTGGGAATGTCTTGGGAGTAAAGTTAGGGGTTAGTGAGAGGACAAGAGAAAGGGAAGGCGTAGCACTACTCCTGAAACAGGAGTGGTGGGAGTATGTGATAGAGTGTAAAAAAGTAAACTCTAGATTGATATGGGTAAAACTGAAAGTTGATGGAGAGAGATGGGTGATTATTGGTGCATACGCACCTGGGCATGAGAAGAAAGACCATGAGAGGCAAGTGTTTTGGGAGCAGCTGAACGAGTGTGTTAGTGGCTTTGATATACGAGACCGGATTATAGTGATGGGTGATTTGAATGCAAAGGTGAGTAATGTGGCAGTTGAGGGAATAATTGGTATACATGTGGTGTTCAGTGTTGTAAATGGAAATAATGAGGAGCTTGTAGACTTATGTGCTGAAAAAGGACTGGTGATTGGGAATACCTGGTTTAAAAAGAGATATATACATAAGTATACCTATGTAAGTAGGATATATACATATATGTTTTTTTTTTAATTTTCCAAAAGAGGGAACAGAGAAGGGGGCCAGGTGAGGATTTTCCCTCTAAGGCCCGGTCCTCTGTTCTTGGCGCTACCTCGCAGACGCGGGAAATGGCGAATTGTATGACAAGGGAAAGATATATATATATATATATATGTGTGTATATATATATATATATATATATATATATATATATATATATATATATATATATATATATATATATATATATATATATATATATATATATATGTGAATGAATAGATAAATATATATAGGGGAGAAAGAATACTTCCCACGTATTCCCTGCATGTCGTAGAAGGCGACTAAAAGGGAAGGGAGCGGGGGGCTGGAAATCCTCCCCTCTCATTTTTTTTTTTTTTTTAATTTTCCAAAAGAAGGAACAGAGAAGGGGGCCATATGAGGATATTCCCTCAAAGGCCCAGTCCTCTGTTCTTAACGCTACCTCGCTAATGCGGGAAATGGCGAATAGTATGAAAAAAGAAAAAAAAAAATATATATATATATATATATATATATATATATATATATATATATATATATATATATATATATATATATATATATATATATATATATATATGTATATATTATCCCTAGAGATAGGGGAAGAATACTTCCCACGTATTCCCTGCGTATTGTAGAAGGCGACTAAAAGGGGAGGGAGCGGGGGGCTGGAAATCCTCCCCTCTCGTTTTTTTAAATTTTCCAAAAGGAGGAACAGAGGGGGGCCAGGTGAGGATATTCCACAAAGGCCCAGTCCTTTGTTCTTAACGCTACCTCGCTAACGCAGGAAATGGCGAATAGTTTAAAAGAAAAAAGAAAGAATATATATATATATATATATATATATATATATATATATATATATATATATATATATATATATATATATATATATATATATATATATATATATATATATATATATATTTTATTTACTTATATATTTTTATTTTGCTTTGTCGCTGTCTCCCGCGTTAGCGAGGTAGCGCAAGGAAACAGACGAAAGAATGGCCCAACCCACCCACATACACATGTATATACATACACGTCCACACACGCAAATATACATACCTATACATCTCAATGTACACATATACATACACACACAGACATATACATATATACACATGTACATAATTCATACTGTCTGCCTTTATTTGTTCCCATCGCCACCCCGCCACACATGGAATAACAACCTCCTCCCCCCTCATGTGTGTGAGGTAGCGCTAGGAAAAGACAACAAAGGCCCCATTCGTTCACACTCCGTCTCTAGCTGACATGTAATAATGCATCGAAACCACAGCTCCCTTTCCAAATCCAGGCCCCACACAACTTTCCATGGTTTACCCTAGACGCTTCATATGCCGTGGTTCAATCCATTGACAGCACGTCGACCCCGGTATACCACATCGTTCCAATACACTCTATTCCTTGCCCGCCTTTCACCCTCCTGAATGTTCAGGCCCCGAGAACTCAAAATCTTTTTCACTCCATCTTTCCACCTCCAATTTGGTCTCCCACTTCTCCTTGTTCCCTCCACCTCCGACACATATATCCTCTTGGTCAATCTTTCCTCACTCATTCTCTTCATGTGCCCAAACCATTTCGAAACACCCTCTTCTGCTTTCTCAACCACACTCTTTTTATTTTCACACATCTCTCTTACCCTTACATTACGTACTCGATCAAACCACCTCACACCAAATATTGTCCTCAAACATCTCATTTCCAGCACATCCACCCTCCTGCGCACAACTCTATCCATAGCCCACGCCTCGCAACCATACAACATTGTTGGAACCACTATTCCTTCAAACATACCCATTTTTGCTTTCCGAGATAATGTTCTCGACTTCCAAACATTCTTCAATGCTCCCAGGGTTTTCGCCCCCTCCCTCACCCTATGATTCACTTCCGCTTCCATGGTTCCATCCGCTGCCAGATCCACTCCCAGATATCTGAAACACTTTACTTCCTCCAGTTTTTCTCCATTCAAACTTACCTCCCAATTGACTTGACCCTACTGTACCTCATAACCTTGCTCTTATTCACATTCACTCTTAACTTTCTTCTTTCACACACTTTACCAAACTCAGTCAACAGCTTCTGCAGTTTCTTACATGAATCAGCCACCAGCGCTGTATCATCAGCGAACAACAACTGACTCACTTCCCAAGCTCTCTCATCCACAACAGACTGCATACTTGCCCCTCTTTCAAAACTCTTGCATTCACCTCCCAAACAACCCCATCCATAAGCAAATTAAACAACCATGGAGACTTCACACACCCCTGCCGCAAACCTACATTTACTGAGAACCAATCACTTTCCTCTCTTCCTACACGTACACATGCCATACATCCTCGATAAAAACTTTTCACTGCTTCTAACAACTTGACTCCCACACCATATATTCTTAAAACCTTCCACAGAGCATCTCTATCAACTCTATCATAAGCCTTCTCCAGATCCATAAATGCTACATACAAATCCATTTGCTTTTCTAAGTATTTCTCACATACATTCTTCAAAGCAAACACCTGATCCACACATCCTCTACCACTTCTGAAACCACACTCCTCTTCCCCAGTCTGATGCTCTGTACATGCCTTCACCCTCTCAATCAATACCCTCCCATATAATTTACTAGGAATACTCAACAAACTTATACCTTTGTAATCTGAGCACTCACTCTTATCCCCTTTGCCTTTGTACAATGGCACTATGCAAGCATTCCGCCAATCCTCAGGCACCTCACCATGAATTATACATACATTAAATAACCTTACCAACTAGTCAACAATATAGTCACCCCCTTTTTTAATGAATTCCACTGCAATACCATCCAAACCTGCTGCCTTGCCGGCTTTCATCTTCCGTAAAGCTTTTACTACCTCTTCTCTATTTACCAAATCATTTTCCCTAACCCTCTCACTTTGCACACCACCTTGACCAAAACACCCTATATCTGCCACTCTACCATCAAACACATTCAACAAACCTTCAAAATACTCACTCCATCTCCTTCTCACATCACCACTACTTGTTATCACCTCCCCATTAGCCCCCTTCACTGATGTTCCCATTTGCTCCCTTGTCTTACGCACTTTATTTACCTCCTTCCAAAACATCTTTTTATTCTCCCTGAAATTTAACGATACTCTCTCACCCCAACTCTCATTTGCCCTCTTTTTCACCTCTTGCACCTTTCTCTTGACCTCCTGCCTCTTTCTTTTATACATCTCCCAGTCATTTGCATTTTTCCCTACAAAAATCGTCCAAATGCCTCTCTCTTCTCTTTCACTAATAATCTTACTTCTTCATCCCACCACTCACTACTTTTTCTAATCAACCCACCTCCCACGCTTCTCATGCCACAAGCATCTTTTGCGCAAGCCATCACTGCTTCCCTAAATACATCCCATTCCTCCCCCACTCCCCTTACCTCCTTTGTTCTCACCTTTTTCCATTCTGTACTCAGTCTCTCCTGGTACTTCCTCACACAAGTCTTCTTCCCAAGCTCACTTACTCTCACCACTCTCTTCATCCCAACATTCTCTCTTCTTTTCTGAAAACGCATACAAATCTTCACCTTCACCTCCCCAAGATAATGATCAGACATCCCTCCAGTTGCACCTCTCAGCACATTAACATCCAAAAGTCTCTCTTTCGTACGTCTATCAATTAACACGTAATCCAATAACGCTCTCTGGCCATCTCTCCTACTTACGTACGTACACTTATGTATATCTCGCTTTTTAAACCAGGAATTCCCAGTCACCAGTCCTTTTTCAGCACATAAATCTACAAGCTCTTCACCGTTTCCCTTTACAACACTGAACACTCCATGTATACCAATTATTCCCTCAACTGCCACATTACTCACCTTTGCATTCAAATCACCCATCACTGTAACCCGGTCTTTTGCATCAAAACCACTAACACACTCATTCAGCTGCTCCCAAAACACTTGCCTCTCATGATCTTTCTTCTCATGCCCAGGTGCATATGCACCAATAATCACCCATCTCTCTCCATCAACTTTCAGTTTTACCCATATTAATCGAGAATTTACTTTCTTACACTCTATCACATACTCCCACAACTCCTGATTCAGGAGTAGTGCTACTCCTTCCCTTGCTCTTGTCCTCTCACTAACCCCTGACTTTACTCCCAAGACATTCCCAAACCACTCTTCCCCTTTACCCTTGAGCTTCGTTTCACTCAAAGCCAAAACATCCAGGTTCCTTTCCTCAAACATACTACCTATCTCTCCTTTTTTCTCATCTTGGTTACATCCACACACATTTAGACACCCCAGTCTGAGCCTTCGAGGAGGATGAGCACTCCTCGCGTGACTCCTTCTTCTGTTTCTCCTTTTAGAAAGTTAAAATACAAGGAGGGGAGAGTTTCTGGCCCCCCGCTCCCGTCCCCTTTAGTCGCCTTCTACGACACGTGAGGAATGCGTGGGAAGTATTCTTTTTCCCCTATCCCCAGGGATATATATATATATATATATATATATATATATATATATATATATATATATATATATATATATATATATATATATATATATATATATATATATATATATATATACATATATATATATATATATATATATATATATATATATATATATATATATATATATATATATATATATATATATATATATATATATATATATATATATATATATATAGACTTGATCCTCAACCCTACTGTACATAATAACCTTGCTCTTATTCACAGTTACTGTCAACTTTCTTCTTTCACACACTTTACCAAACTCAGTCACCAGCTTCTGCAGTTTCTCACTTGAATCAGCCACCAGCGTTGTATCATCAGCGAACATCAAATGACTCACTTCCCAAGCTCTCTCATCCACAACAGACTGCATACTTCCCCCTCTTTCCAAAACTCTTCCATTCACCTCCCTAACAAACCCATCCATAAATAAATTAAACAACCATGGAGACATCACACACCCCTGCCGCAAACCTACATTCACTGAGAACGAATCACTTTCCTCGCTTCCTTCACGTACACATGCCGTACATCCTCGATAAAAACTTTTCACTGCTTCTAACAACTTGCCTCCCACACAGTATATTCTTAATACCTTCCACATCCACAGAGCATCTCTAGCATCTCTATCATATGCCTTCTCCAGATCCATAAATGCTACATACAAATCCATTTGTTTTTCTAAATATTTTTCACATACATTCTTCAAAGGAAACACCTGATACATACATCCTCTACCACTTCTGAATCTACACTGCTCTTCCCCAGTCTGATGCTCTGTACATGCCTTCACCCTCTCAATCAATACCCTCCCATATAATTTCCCAGGAATACTCGACAAACTTATACCTCTGTAACTTGAGCACTCACCTTTCTCCCATTTGCCTTTGCACAATGGCACTATGCAAGCATTCCGCCAATCCTCAAGCACCTCACCATTAATCATACATACATTGAATAACCTTACCAACCAGTCAACAATACAGTCTTCCCGTTTTTTAATTAATTCCACTGCAGTACCATCCAAACCCGCTGCCTTGCCGGTTTTCATCATCCGCAAAGCTTTTACTACCTCTTCTCTGTTTGCCAAATCATTTTCCCTAACCCTCTCACTTTGCACACCACCTTGACCAAAACACCCTATATCTTCCACTCTGTCATCAAACACATTCAAGAAACCTTCAAAATACTCACTCCATCTTCTCACATCACCACTACTTGTTATCACCTCCCCATTAGCCCCCTTCACTGAAGTTCTAATTTGGTCCTTTGTCTTAGGCACTTTATTTACCTCCTTCCAAAACATCTTTTTATTCTCCCTAAAATTCAATGATGCTCTCTCACCCCGCGCTCATTTGCCCTCTTTTTCACCTAGATTGATATGGGTAAAACTGAAAGTAGATGGAGAGAGATGGGTGGTAATTGGTGCATATGCACCTGGGCATGAGAAGAAAGATCATGAGAGACAAGTGTTTTGGGAGCAACTGAGTGAGTGTGTTAGTGGTTTTGATGCACGAGACCAGGTTATAATGATGGGTGATTTGCATGCAAATGTGAGTAATGTGGCAGTCGAGCGAATAATTGGTATACATGGGGTGTTCAGTGTTGTAAATAGAAATGGTGAGGAGCTTGTAGATTTATGTGCTGAAAAGGGACTGGTGATTGGGAATACCTGGTTTAAAAAGCGATATACATAAGTATACGTATGTAAGTAGGAGAGATGGCCAGAGAGCGTTATTGGATTAGGTGTTGATTGATAGGTGCGCGAAAGAGAGACTTTTGGATGTTAATGTCCTGAGAGGTGCAACTGGAGGGATGTCTGATCATTATCTTGTGGAGTCGTAGGTGAAGATTTGTAGAGGTTTTCAGAAACGAAGAGAGAATGTTGGGGTGAAGAGAGTGGTGAGAGTAAGTGAGCTTTTGAAGGAGACTTGTGTGAGGAAGTACCAGGAGAGACTGAGCACAGAATGGAAAAAGGTGAAAACAAAGGACGTAAGGGAAGTGGGGGAGGAATGGGATGTATTTAGGGAAGCAGTGATGGTTTGTGCAAAAGATGCTTGTTGCATGAGGAGCGTGGGAAGTGGGCAGATTAGAAAGGCTAGTGAGTGGTGGAATGAACAAGTAAGATTATTAGTGAAAGAGAAGAGAGAGACATTTGGACGATTTTTGCAGGGAAATAATGCAAATGACTGGGAGATGTATAAAATAAAGAGGCAGGAGGTCAAGAGAAAGGTGCAAGTGTTGAAAAAGCGAGCAAGTGAGAGTTGGGGTGAGAGAGTATCATTAAATTTCAAGGAGAATAAAAAGATTTTTGGGGGGAGGAGGTAAATAAAGTGCGTAAGACAACGGAACAAATGGGAACATCAGTGAAGGGGGCTAATGGGGAGGTGATAACAAGTAGTAGTGATGAGAAAGGAGATGGAGTGAGTATTTTGAAGATTTGCTGAGTGTGTTTGATGATAGAGTGGCAGATATAGGGTGTTTTGGTCAAGGTGGTGTGCAAAGTGAGAGGGTTAAGGAGAATGATTTGGTAAACAGAGAAGAGGTAGTAAAAGCTTTGCGGAAGATGAAAGCCGGCAAGGCAGCGGGTTTCGATGGTATTGCAGTGGAATTTATTAAAAAAGGGGGTGACTGTATTGTTGACTGGTTGGTAATTTTATTTAATGTATGTATGACTCATGGTGAGGTGCCTGAAGATTGGCGGAATGCTTGCATAATGCCATTGTATAGAGGCAAAGGGGATAAAAGTGAGTGCTCAAATTGCAGAGGTATAAGTTTGTTGAGTATTCCTGGGAAATTATATGGGAGGGTATTGATTGAGAGGGTGAAGGCATATACAGAGCATCAGATTGAGGAAGAGCAGTGTGGTTTCAGAAGTTGTAGAGGATGTGTGGATCAGGTGTTTGCTTTGAAGAATGTATGTGAGAAATACTTAGAAAATCAAATGGATTTGTATGTAGCATTTATGGATCTGGAGAAGGCATATGATAGAGTTGATAGTGATGCTCTGTGGAAGGTATTAAGAATATATGGTGTGGGAGGCAAGTTGTTAGAAGCAGTGAATAGTTTTTATCGAGGCTGTAAGGCATGTGTACGTGTAGGAAGCGAGGAAAGTGATTGGTTCTTAGTGAATGTTGGTTCGCGGCAGGGGTGTATGATGTCTTCATGGTTGTTTAATTTATTTATGGATGGGGTTGTTTGGGAGGTGAATGGAAGAGTTTCGGAAAGAGGGGCAAGTATGCAGTCTGTTGTGGATGAGATAGCTTGGGAAGTGAGTCAGTTGTTGTTCGCTGATGATACATCGCTGGTGGCTAATTCGTGTGAGAAACTGCAGAAGCTGGTGACTAAGTTTGATAAAGTGTGTGAAAGAAGAAAGTTGAGAGTAAATGTGAATAAGAGCTAGGTTATTAGGTACAGTATGGTTGAGGGACAAGTCATTTGGGAGGCAAGTTTGAATGGAGAAAAACTGGAGGAAGTGAAATGTTTTAAATATCTGGGAGTGGATCTGGCAGCGGATGGAACCATGGAAGCGGAAGGGAATCATAGGTTGGGGGAGGGGGCGAAAGTTCTGAGGGCCTTGAAGAATGTGTGGAACTCGAGAACATAATCTCGGAAAGCAAAAATGGGTATGTTAGAAGGAATATATATATATATATATATATATATATATATATATATATATATATATATATATATATATATATATATATATATATATATATATATATATATATATATATATATATATATATATATATATTTATATATATATATATATATATATATATATATATATATATATATATATATATATATATATATATATATATATATATATATATGCATGTATTGGTATAAGGTATTAAGAATATATGGTGTGGAAGGCAAGTTGTTAGAAGCAGTGAAAAGTCTTTACCGAGGATGTATGGCATGTGTACGTGTAGGAAGAGAGGAAAGTGACTGGGTCTCAGTGAATGTAGGTTTGCGGCAGGGGTGTGTGATGTCTCCATGGTTGTTTAAATTGTTTATGGATGGGGTTGTTAGGAAGGTGAATGCAAGAGGTTTAGAAAGAAGGGCAAGTATGCAGTCTCTTGTGGATGAGTGAACTTGAGAAGTGAGTCAGTTGTTGTTAGCTGATGATACAGCGCTGGTGGCTGATTCGTGTGAGAAACTGCAGAAGATGGTGACTAAGTTTGGTAAAGTGTGTGAAAGAAGAAAGCTGAGAGTAAATGTAAATTAGAGCAAGGTTGTTAGGTAATGTAGGGTTGAGGGACAAGTCAATTGGGAGGGAAGTCTGAATGGAGAAATACTGGAGGAAGTGAAGTGTTTTAGATATCTGGGAGGGAATTTGGCAGCGGATGGAACCATGGAAGCGGAAGTGAATCATAGGTGGGGGAGGGGGCGAAAGTTCCGGGAGCGTTGAGGAATGTGTGGAAGTCGAGGACATTTTGTCGGAAAGCAAAAAGGGGTATGGTTGAAGGAATAGTGTTCCAACAATGATATATGGTTGCGAGGCGTGGGCTATAGATAGAGTTGTGCGGAGGAGAGTGGATGTGCTGCAAATGAGATGTTTGAAGACAATATGTGGTGTGAGGTGGTTTGATCGAGTAAGTAATAATAGGGTAAGAGAGATGTGTGGTAATAAAAAGAGTGTGGTTGAGAGAGCAGAAGAGGGTCACATAGAGAGAATGAGTGAGGAAAGATTGACCAAGAGGATATATGTGTCAGAGGTGGAGGGAATGAGGAGAAGTGGGAGACCAAATTGGAGGTGGAAAGATGGAGTGAAAAAGATTTTGAGTGATCGGGGCCTGAACATGCAGGAGGGTGAAAGGCGTGCAAGGAATAGAGTGAATTGGAACGATGTTGTATACCGGGGTCGACATGCTGTCGATGGATTGAACCAGGGCATGTGAAGCTTCTGGGGTAATCCATGGAAAGTTTTGTGGGGCCTGGATGCGGAAAGGGAGCTGTAGTTTCGGTGCATTATTACATGACAGCTAGAGACTGTCTTTTCCTAGCGCTACTTAGCGCACATGAGTGGGGAGGGGGTTGTTATTTCATATGTGGCGGGGTGGCGATGGGAATGAATAAAGGCAGACAGTATGAATTATGTACATGTGTATATATGTATATGTCTGTGTGTGTATATATATGTATGCGTTTAGGTGTATAGGTATGTATATTTGCGTATGTGGACGTGTATGTATATACATGTGTATGCGGGTGGGTTGGTCCATTTTTTTGGTCTGTTTCCATGCGCTACCTCGCTAACGCTAGAGACAGCGACAAAGGAAAATAAATCAATATATATATATATATATATATATATATATATATATATATATATATATATATATATATATATATATATATATTCTTTCTCTCAAACTATTCGCCATTTCCCGCATTAGCGAGGTAGCGTTAAGAACAGAGGACTGGGCCTTTGAGGGAATACCCTCACCTGGCCCAATTCTCTGTTCCTTCTTTTGGAAAATTAAAAAAAACCGAGAGGGGAGGATTTCCAGCCCCCCGCTCCCTCCCCTTTTAGTCGCCTTCTACGACACGCAGGGAATACGTGGGAAGTATTCTTAATCCCCTATCCCCAGGGATGATATATATATATATATATATATATATATATATATATATATATATATATATATATATATATATATATATATATATATATCTTTCTTTCAAACCATTCGCCATTTCCCGCGTTAGCGAGGTAGCGCCAAGAACAGAGGACTGGGCCTTTTTTGGAATATCCTCACCTGGCCCCCTCTGTTCCTTCCCTTGGAAAATTAAAAAAAAAACGAGAGGGGAGGATTTCCAGCCCCCCGCTCCCTCCCCTTTTAGTCGCCTTCTACGACACGCAGGGAATACGTGGGAAGTATTCTTAATCCCCTATCCCCAGGGATAATATATATATATATATATATATATATATATATATATATATATATATATATATATATATATATATATATATATATATAAGTATGTATGTATGTATAAGGTTACCTTATTGCAGTTTATACAGATCACAGAGCGTTGTTAAGTATTTATCAACGACAAGATCCTACAGGAAAGTTTCAGAGGTGGTTTTGAACTATACAAACATTTGACCCAGATTTTCGTTTTGTTTCGGGTTCATCCCATGTAGTTGTAGACGCTTTCCCGCAGAGTGGGTACAGTCACTGCAGGTAATATCCCAGTAGATTTTTATGTACAAAGGTTGAGACAGCATCAACGGGATAACCCAGTCTGGGGTCCTGTCATAGAATTCCTAGACGGTATAAGATCCTCCTTGGATACTAAGACAGTTGTTCCAGTCAGAGAATTGTATTTAGTACAGTGAGGGAGTCTTGTGCAGGGACGCGACTTTAGGGGTCCGTGCCCGTGTTGTTAAACAATCATTCCAACAGCATTAGTACAGGATTTCTTGAGGTTGGCACATGATTTACCCCAGGCCGCACACCCAGGCGACCCCAGGCCGCACACCCAGGTGACCCCAGGCCGCACACCCAGGCGACCCCAGGCCGCACACCCAGGTGACCCGAGGCCGCACACCTAGGCGACCCCAGGCCGCACACCCAGGCGACCCCAGGCCGCACACCCAGGTGACCCCAGGCCGCACACCTAGGCGACCCCAGGCCGCACACCCAGGCGACCCCAGGCCGCACACCCAGGCGACCCCAGGCCGCACACCCAGGCGCAGATAGATGCTATAAGTAAAGTCTTATGAGGTATTTTTGGCCAAGATGCAAGGTAACATTGCTGATCATATTTTGAGATGCCTAATTTGTAACACACAAACTGCGTTGACATATCCTTTACCTTCATACCCACCATGGGAAAGAGTTCCTATGGACATATTAGGAGGTTTTCCTAGGTCCATGGCAGGATACACATACGTGATTACTGATGCCTTCACGAGATATTGTGAATTAGTTCCAGTTCAAAACTTTACGCAGGCACGGTCACTCAGACTTTCAAGAAATATAGACAGGCATAATGCGGCGAAGGTTTTAGTCGCAGATAATGTATGGGAATTTAATAACTCATATAAGAAGAACTGTGTAAGTTGCATAAGTAAATGTAATATTATGGCACATCACCCAGCCTCGAATGGCCTGGCAGAAAGGTTGAACCGTAAGATCCTCCAGTGTCTTCCCACCAACATTAATTTTGACCATGATGAATGGGATGAATACCTGTCTGATGTCCAATGTTCATTAAACTCAGCTTATCATAAGTCAATTGGAGACACACCCTTCCACGCCTTACACGGTTTTGATAAAGTGTTGCCGTATGACATAATAGCGTCCCCTCCTTCATGTCCAGATATCAGTTGTAGCGCAAAAATATCGCACGACTCAATTGATTCATCAAAGGATCAAGGAAAATCTAGGTGAAGCCACTACAACCTTCACGGATCAGGCTAATAAATCCGCGAAACCATCAAAGGTACGTGGCTCCCGGACTCTTGGTAATGGTGCAGGAATTGAACTCTGTAAGTATAAGTGAGGTTCCTAAATTTGATCCAGAATTTTCTGGTCCTTATATAGTCTTATCTCATTTAAAGGGACATAAGTTTAGGGTTCGACATCTAAATACAGGTGACATTCGTGAAGAACATGAAGATCACTTGAAAGTTTTACAGTATTATGAACATCATCATCCCGGTCCCACACCAGACAATACTCCTCAACCCTCGACTTCAGTGTCACCCAACCACCTACCACTGTTCATTCTGTCTCCACACCACAACTGACTACCCTCACATCACTACCACCCTCACACCAGTATTCATTAAGACTTCGCCTTTAAGAACTTGCTTAGTTAATCATTTTCCAGGATCTTCCTTCTCATGTCCTTTTGGTGTCTTCCTGTATATGACACCATGGCAGTACCAGGCGCCCTTCTCACCACTCCCCGCCAGGTCCGGCACGTGAGGGACACAGTTAAGTTGGGCCTGGAGGGTCTACCCTACACTTACGATCATTCACTGAAACTACTGGAGGCCATACCTCGCTTACGGTCTATCTTACTCAAGTTTTACACTAGTGCATCGATCAGAAACTCTAGTGTTGCTCCTCCTCCAACTCTGTTAAACCAGTGGACCTGGAAACTGATCAGTACCTGTGTGATTATGTGTTACATCATACAAGACATTGAATCTCCAGTAAATACTAATACTAGGATGAATACGAAAAAGCAGAGGAGAAGCAAGAGAGGTCTGCTTAATTTTGAAGGGTCCCTCCAATTATATTTGTTGGTACTGCTACTCATGAACAACTCAGTTCAGTTAGGAATCAGATGTAATCCTAACAATTTCAACAACTTCTTAACAACAGGTATATTACGGCTGAAGCTAAGATCTTAAAACAGCATTCCAAGTTTTTGAATGACATAATGTTAACAGTTAATAACTTGACACATCAGGCAGAACTTCTGTCAAAATCTGATATCATATATGCTATAGTGACTATTTCCCCATATGTTGATAGTTCATACGCTCGAATCACTTATTATGCACATTATTTCACTGGCTTATTGGAAGATGTTCATAATCTGGTAAACCAAGTTGTCACGCCATCATTTTTTTCTTCTCGGACCTCACACGTATTATTGACCAAGCGATGACACAAGTCTGGTGCACCCCAGCTCTCCCTCTGCATCACGTGGCCAGTTATTACTCCTTACTAACGGTTGACGTGATCCTCGAAGCAGTCATTATCCACATACCATTCACTGACTCCAATACTTACAGCCTGGTGAACGTAATACCGTTCTCTTTTGATTATACAAAAGAGTTGCAAAAGACTATCATTCTTACAAATAACATCAACTTTCTCTTATATAATGTTAATTCCTCGTTGATTGCACATCCCTCCTTGCATGATATAGCATTGTGCCATAAACCATTGCTTGACAACTTGATGTGCCCCCACGGTACCATTGTTTTTCATAATTTACAAACTCATGTGAGTACCAACTACTTTTGGGGCATCAACAAAATGTTCTTCATTCTGGTTCCTTTAAGGAAATTGTTGTTAATGAACCTTGGATTGAAAGTATGGACTATTATCACGTTCTGTTTTTCCCAGACTCACAAAATGTTCTTATTCATTGCCCACCCAACCATCCCTATTCCTCTTTGTTTCTGGGACACATTCAGTTAGGACAACAAAGTACTCTTATCAGTTCCAGCTTCAAATTGTTCGGTGCTCAAATCATCACTTGAGACAAATTGATAGAACTATTCCAAGTAGAGAACGAATTCCCCATAACATAAACTTGTCAATCATGTATGAAGTAAAAGATCCAACATCTTCCATCAAAGGTTGAGGACGATTTAGATTCTCCAATAGATGTTTTGGCTTTGTTCTATTTAAGTACACCCCTTACTCATGTTTCTGGAATTTCAATTATTTCATCGTCTATTGCATTCATCATATTGCTATTCATAGCACTTATCTTATATTGTCGTCCACAACATAGAGTGTCCAATATAGAATTCCCTACACTCACATTGGATTTTCAGAAAGTAGTCGCAGCAGCACTTCCTTATTTAAGGAGAACTTTGACCTCTGAATGATATGTATTCAATAAGTTGCTAGATTTTTTTATTCTTGTCATTTTATTTGTATACTGATATTCTATACCTTACATAATATCTATATATATCATTTTGCTTTCCTTACATATGTGAATTTATAACAACTTTAATAATTGTATAGTGTGTTAACCCTCTTCTCAAGCATGCTTAGATGATGTAACTCTTGAATTAACTATAATTTGCTTAGATTTGCACTCTTATATTCAATACTACTTTATGTATAGCCATAACTTATCATTGCTTGCAGGAGCTTGAGCCAGGTTGTGGCCGAGCAAAATGTAAGACTCACGCACACATGCCATTAATTTTTCATTAACTACCTGTTATCATCACTTTACTGTGAGTTACATATAGTTAGATGCATTACATAGAATGTTCCCACGGTCCACTGTTAATCAGGGTGTTTGAACACGTAAGAGCTGATCTGTTATTTGAACACGTTGTTGAATGGGTGTTGACGGACTCCCATATAACCCTTGTCAGTGTGACCTGAGGTGACACACTGGCCAGCATCGTCACACCGTTCACTAGAGTGTGTCATAAGACTACATAGCCCAGAGTACTACAGATGTACGTACATATTTTTCTAATAAATCTACAAAGGGCGCCTGATCTTCGTTGAGGACCACAAACGAAGAAGACCCGATCTCCTACCTATCAACTCAACCTTACAGGACTCCGTCTCAAAGCATGGAGGCCAGTGGACTTCGTCTCAAGACAATGAGAATAGTGAACTCCGTCTCAAGACAGGGATGCCAGAGGACTCCGTATTTAGATATGGAAGCCATTGGTCTCCATCTAAAGACATGAAGGCTACTGGACACCGTCTCAAGACATGGAGGCCACTGGACCCCGTCTCAAGACATGGAGGCCACTGGACTCCGTTCAAGACATGGAAGCCAGTGGACGTTGTCTCAAGACAAAGAGACTAGTGAACTCCGTTGCAAGTCATGGACGCCAGTGGAGTCCGTCTGAAAACTCGGAGTCCAGTGCACTCTATCACAAGGCATATAGGGCAATGGACTCAGTCTCATGACCTGGAGACTACTGAACTCCTCAAGATATGGAGGCCAGTGAACTCCATCTCCAAAGATGGAGGCCAGTTTAATCAGTCTCAAGACCATGAGACCAGTGGAATATGTCTCAAGACACTGTGGCCAGTAGACTCTATCTCAATCATGGAGCTCATTGCAATACGTCTCAGGATATGGAGGCCGGTGGACTCCGTCTCAAGACATGGAGGCCAGTGGTCTCCGTATCAAGACATGGACCCCAGTGGACACCGTCTCAAGTCATGGACCCCAGTGGACACCGTCTCAAGTCATGAAGACCAGTGGACTTTATTTCAAGGCATGAATGCCATTAAGCATGGAAACTAGTGAAGTTCGTCTGAAGACAGGGAAGCCAGTGGACTCCGTAACAAAACATAGAGGCAAGTGGACTCCGTCTCAAGACATGGAGGCTAGTACAATCCGTCGCAAGATGTGCATGCCAGTACAATACGTCACAAAGCATGGAAGCCAGTGGACTCCGTCTCAAGATATTGAAGCCAGTTGACTTTGTCTCGAGACATGGACGTTTGAGGACTCTGTGTCAAGACATGGACCCTAGTGGACTCCGTCTCAAGACTGGGAAGCCATTGGACTCCATCTCAAGGGAATTAGGCTAGTAGGCGCCGTCTCAAGGCATGGAGGGTAGTGCATTCCGTCTCAAGAAGTGGAGCGCAATGGACTCCGTTCCAAGTCATGGAGGCTAGTGGAGTCCGTCTGAAAGCTCGGAGTCCGATACACTCTGTCACAAGACATGTAAGGGAATGGACTCGGTCTCATGACCTGGAAACTACTGAACTCCTTCTCAGGACATGGAGGACAGTAGACTCCGTCCCATAAGACGGAGGTCAGTAGACTCCATCTGAAGACTTGGAGTCTAGTGCACTCATTCACAAGACATGGAGGAAAGTGTACTCAGTCTCAAGATATTAAAACCATTGAAATCCATCTCAAAACATGGAGGCTAGTAGATTCCGTCTAAACACATGGAGGGCAGTGGGCTCCGTCTCAAGACATGGATTCCCGTGGACTCCGTTTCAAGACATGGAGGCCATTGGACTCCGGTTCGAGACATGGAAGCTAGTGCAGTCCATAACAAGAAGTGCAGGACAGTAATGTACGTCACAAGACATGGAAGCCAGTGGACTCCGTCTCAAGATATTGAAGCCAGTTGACTCTGTCTCAAGACATGGACGTTTGAGGACTCTGTGTCAAGACATGGATGCTAGTGGACTGCGTCTCAAGATAGGGAAGCCTTGGACTCCTTCTCAAGGCATGGAGGCAGTAGGCTACGTCTCAAGACATGGAGGTTACTGGACTCAGTGTCATGACGTGGAGGACAGTGGACTCTGTCGTATAACACTGAGACCAATGGACTTCGTCTGAAGACTTGGAGTCTAGTGCACTCAGTCACAGGACATGGAGGCCAATGTACTCCTTTTCAAGACATGGAGACGTGAACTCCGTCTCAAAACATAGAGGACTGTGGACTCCGTGTGAAAACACGGAGGCCAGTGGACTCCGTCTCATATGTAGGCCAGCGGACTCCGTGTCAATACATAATGGCCATTGGACTTCGTTTCAAGATATGGACGCTTGTAGACTCTGTCTCAAGACATGGACGGTAGTGGACTCCGTCTCAAGATATGGAAGCCATCGGACTCCGTCTCAAGGCAAGGAGGCTAGTAGGCTCCGTCTCAAGGCAAGGAGGCTAGTAGGCTCCGTCTCAAGACATGGAAGGTAATGTATTTCGTCTCAAGAAATGGAGGACAATGGACTCCGTTCCAAGTCATGGAGGCCAGTGGAGTACGTCTGAAGACTTGGAGACCATTGCACTCTATCGCAAGACCTGTAGGGCAATGGACTCAGTCTCATGACCTGGAGACTACTGAGCTCCGTCTCAGGATATGAAGGACAGTGGACTCCGTCCCATAACACTGAGGTCAGTAGACTCCATCTAAAGACTTGGAGTATAGTGCACTCACAAGACATGAAGGAAAATGTACTCAGTCTCAAAACACTGAAATCATTGAAATCCATCTCAAAACATGGAGGCTAGTAGATTCCGTCTAAACACATGGAGGGCAGGGGATTCCGTCTCAAGACATGGCTTCCAGTAGACTCCACCTTAAGACATCGAGGCCATTGCACTCAATCTCAAGACAAGGAGCCATGTGGACTCAGTTGCAAATTATGGAGGCCAGTGAACTCCGTGTGAAGATAAGATGGCTAGTGGACTCCGTCACAAGACATGGAAACTAGTGAACTCCGTGTCAAGACAGATAGGTCAGTGGACTCCGTATCAATACATTGTGGACTCCTTTAGACATAGAGGTCATAGAACACAGTCTCAAGACATGGGGGCTATTGGACTCCTCCTTAAGCCATGGAAGCTAGTTCAGTGCGTCACAAGACATGCAGTCCAGTGAAGTACGTCACAAGTCATGGAAGGCATGGAGGCCAGTGGACTCCGACTCAAGACATGGAGGCCAGTGCATTCAATCACATGACAAGAAGGCCAGTTGACTCAGTCACAAATCTTGGAGGCCAGTAGACTCCGTCTCAATACATGGAGACTAGTGAAGTCCGTCTCAAAACAGGGAGGCCAGTGGACTCCGTATCGAAACAGAGGTAAGTGGACTCCGTATCAAAACAGAGGTAAGTGGACTCCATCTTTAGACACGGAGGCAACTGGACTCAGTCTCAAGACAAGGAGCCCAGAGGACATCATCTCAAGACATGGAGGCCAGTGGACTTTGTTTCAAGGCATGGATGCCAGTGGACAAGGTTTTAAGACACTGACCCCAGTGGGCTACTTCTCAAGACATGGAGGCCTTTGGATTCCGTCTCCAGACATGGAGGCCGGTGGACTCCGTCTCAAGAAGCGGAAGTTTGCAGACTCCGTCTCTAGATATGGAGGCTAGTGGACTCTGTCTAAAGACATGTAGGCTAGTGGGCCTTGTCTCAAGACAATTAGGCAATGGAATCTGTCTCAAGATATGAAGGCCAGTGGACTCTGTCTAAAGACATGTAATCAATTGGACTCCGTCTGCAGATATGGAGGCCGCTGAGCCCCATCTCAAGACATGGAGGCCAGTGGACTCCTTCTCTAGACATGGAGGCCTGTGAACTCCGTCTCAAGACATGGAGGACAGTGGACTCCGACGCATAACATGGAGGCCAGTGGACTCCATGTGAAGACTTGGTGTCTAGTGCACTCAATCGCAATACATAGAGGCTAGCGTACTCCCACTCAAGACATGGAGACTAGAGACCAGTAGACTCCGTCTTATGATATGTAGGCCATTGAACTCAAAATCAAGACATGGAGACCAGTGGACTCCGTCTCAAGACATGGAGGGTCTTGTATTTCGTGTAAAGATATGGAGGACAGTGGATTCTGTATCAAGACATGAAAGCCAGCGGAGGTCGTCTGATGACTTGGAGTTCAGCACACTCTGTCACAAGACATGGAGGCCAAGGGACTTAGTCTTAAGACATGGAGAAAAGTGAACTCCATCTCAGGACTTGGAGGATAGTGAACTTCGTCGTATAACGCGGAGGCCAGTGGACTTTGTTCGAAGACTCGGAGTCTAATGCACCCAGTCACAAGACATGGGAGAAAGTGTGCTCCAACTCGAGACATGGAGACCATTGAACTCCATCTCAAAATATGGGGGCGATTGGACTCCACCTAAAGACATGGAGGCTACTCGACTCCGTCTCAAGACATGGAGACTAGTGAACTCTGTCTCAAGACAGGGAGGGCAGTGGACTCCATATCAAAACATAGAAGTGGAACTCTGTCTTTAGGCATGGAAGCCAGTGAACTTCGTATCAAGACATGGAGTCCAGTGGACACCGACTCATAACACTGAGAACAGTAGACTCTGTTTCACGGCATGGAGGCCAGTGGAGTCCGGCTCAAGATAGGGAGGCCAATGCATTCAGACACATGACAAGTAGGCCAGTGGACTCAGTCACAAAGCTTGGAAACCAGTAAACTCCGTCTCTAGGCATGCAGACAAGAGATGTCCGTCTCAAAACATGGAGACCAGTGGACTCAGTATCAAAACAGAGGTCAGTAGAGTCCGTCTTTAGACACGGAGGCCAGTGGACTCCGTATCAAGACGTGGGACCCGGTGGACTACCCGGTGGACAACGGCTCATGACATGGAGACAAGTGAACTCCGTCTCAAAACAGGGAGGCCAGTCTCAAGACTTGGACGCTAAAGGACTTGGTCTCAAAAAGGGAAGGCCAGTGGATAGCGTCTCAATACATGGAGGCCTGTGGACTGTGTCTAAAGACACGGAGGCCAGTGGACACCATCTCAAAACATGGAGACTAGTGGACTGTATTTCAAGGCATGGATGCCACTGAACTCCGTTTTAAGACATTGAGACCAATGGACTCCGCTTCAAGAAATGGAGGCTTTTGGACTCCGTCTCAAGATATAGAGGCCAGTGGACTCCGTTTCAAAAAATGGAGACCAATGAACACCGTCTCAAGATATGGACGTCAGTGGACTCCATCTCAAGTCATGGAAACTTTTGGACTCCGTCTCAATATATGCAGGCTAGTGGATTCCGTCTCAAAACAGAGGCCAGTGGATATCGCCTCAAAACATAGAGGCCAATCGACTCCGTCTTATGATATGTAGGCCAGAGGACTCACTGTCCAGACATGGAGGTCAGTGGACTCCATCTCAAGGCATGGAGGGTAGTGTAATCCATGTTAAGACATGGAGGACAGTGGACTCCGTTACAAGACATGAAGGCCAGTGAAGGCCGCTTGAAGACGGAGTCCAGTACACTCTATCACAAGACATGGAGGCCAATGGACTCATTCTCACGACATGGAGATTAATGTACTCCTTATCAGGACATGGAGGATAGTGGACTCCGTTGTATAACGCGGAGGCCAGTGGACTCCTTCTGAAGGCTTGGAGTCCAGTGCACTTAGTCACAAGACATGGAGGACTGTGTACTTCATCTGAAGACATGGAGACCATTGAAATCCTTCCAAAAACACGGAGGCGACTAGACTCCGCCTAAAGACATGGAGGCTACTGGACTCCGTCTCAAGACATGGAGACTATCTCACCATAGGGAGGCCAGTGGACTCCGTATCAAAAAAATAAAGGTAAGTGCACTTTGTCTTAAGACATGAAAGCCAGTGGACTCTGTATCAAGACATGGAGTCAAATGGACACCGATTCGAGACAGGGAGAGCAGTTGACTTTGTTTTAAGACCTGGAGGCCAGTGGACTCTGGCTCAAGACATGGAGGCCAGCTCATTCAATCACATGACAAGTAGGTCACAAATTTTGGAGGCTACTAGACTCCGTCTCAAGACATGGAGACCAGAGAATTCCGTCTCAAATCAGGGAGGCCAATGGACTTCGTATCAAAGCAGAGGTAAGCAGACTCCGGCTTTAGATATGGAGGCCAGTGGACTCCGTATCAAGACATGGAACCCAGTGGACACCGTCTTGTGATATGGAGACTTGTGAACTCCGTCTCAAGACAGGGAGGCCAGTCCACTCTGTATCGTAACATAAAGGTAAATGGACTCCTTCTTTAGAAATGAAGACTCCGTCTCTAGAAATGGAGGCCAGTGGACTGCGTCTCCAGACATGGAAGCCAGTGGACACCATCTCAAGACATGGAGACCAGTGGATTTTGTTTCAAGGCATGGATGCCAGTGGACTCCGTTTCAAGACATTGAGACCAGTGAACTCCGTCTCAAGACATGGAGGCCACTGGACTCCATTGCAAGAAATGGAGGCCATTGGACACCTTCTCAAAACACTGAGGCCAGTGGACTCCAACTCAATTCATGGAAGCTTGTGGACTCCGTCTCATGATATAGAGGCTAATGGACTCCGTCTCAAGACATGTAGGCTAGTGCACCTTGTCTCAAGAATCTGAGGCTGATAGACTCTGTCTCAGGACAAGAAGGCCTGCGGATTTCGTCTCAAGACATGGAGTCAATTGGACTCCATCTGCAGATATGGAGGCCACTGGACTATGTCTCAAGACTTGGAGGCCATTAGACTCCTCAAAGCATGGAGGCCTGTGAATATCTCAAGATATGGAGGAGAGTGGACTCCGTCGTATAACATGGAGGCGAGTGTGGCTCCGTGTGAAGACCTGGAGTCTAGCGCACTCGGTCACAATACATGCAGGTTAGAGTTCTCCCTCTCAAGACATAGAGACTGGTAAAATCCGTCTCAAAACACAGAAGCCAGTGGACTCGGTCTCAAAACATGGAGGCTAGTAGACTCCGTCTTATGATATGTAGACCAGAGGACTCAATGTCAAGACATGGAGGCCAGTGGATTCCGTCTCAAGACATGGAGGGTAGTGTATTCCGTGTTAAGTCAAGGAGGACAGTGGACTCCGTTTTAAGAAGTGGAGGCCATTGGGGGTCGTATAAAGACTTGAAGCCCAGTACACTCTATCATAAGATATGGAGGCCAACGGACTCTGTATTAAGACATGGAGTCAATTGGACTCCGTCTGCAGATATACAGGCCACTGTATTCTACCTCAAAACATGGAGCCCGGTGGACACCATATCAAGACATGGAAACCAGTGGACTTTTTTCCACGCATGGATGCCAGTGGACTCTGTTTTAAGACATTGAGGCCAGTGGACTCCATGTCAAGACATGGAGGCCTTTGGATTCCGTCTCAAGCCATGGAGGCCAGTGCACCCCGTTTCAAGATATGTACGCTAGTGGACCGTGCCTCATGACACTGAAGCCAATGGAGTGTGTTTCAAAACATGAAGGCCAGTAGACTCCTTCTCAAGACATGTAGGCCTGTAAATCCGTTTCATGACATGGAGGACAGTGGATTCCCTCGCATGATATGGAGGCCAATAGACTCTGTGTGAAGACTTGGAGTCTAATGTATTCAGTTACAATACATGAGAATAGGGTGCTCTCTCTTAAGACATGGAGACTAGTGGAATCCTACTCAAAACATATAGGCCAGATGAATCCGTCTCAAAACATGGGAGCCAGTAGATTCCATCTTATGATATGTTGGCCAATGGACTCAATGTCAAGACATGGAGGCCAGTGGGCTCCGTTTCAAAACATACGCTTATGGACTCAGTCTCAAGAACTGGAGGGTAGTGTATTCCATGTCGAGACATGAAGGACAGTGGACTCCGTTACGAGACATGAAGGCCAGTGGAGGCCGTATAAATTCTTGGATTCCAGTGCACTCAATCACAAGACATGGGAGCCAAGGGACACAGTCTCCAGACATGGAGAATAGTGAACTCCATCTCAGAACATGGATAATAGTGAAAACCGTCGCATAATGCGGAGGCCAGTGGACTCCGTCTGAAGACTTGGAGTCTAGTGCACTCAGTCGCAAGACATGGAGGCCTGTATACACAGCTCCATCTGAAGACATGTAGACCATTAAACTTCGTCTCAAAACATGGAGGCAATTGGACTCCGCCTAATAACATAAGGGCTACTGCACTCCGTCTCAAGACATGGAGACTAGTGAACTCTCTCTCAAGACGGAGAGGCCAGTAGACTCACTATCAAAACCTAGAGGCAAGTGGATTAGTTCTTTAGACATGGAAGCCAGTGGACTCGGTATCAAGACAGGGACCCCAGTGAACAACAACTCAAGACATGGAGAGCAGTGGACTTAATTTCAAGGTAAGGAGGCCAGTGGACTCCGGTGCAAGACATGGAGGCCAATGCATTCAAACACACGACAAGGAGGCCATTAGACTCAGTCACAAATCTTGGAGACCAGTAGACTCCGTGTCAAGATACTGAGACTAGTGAAGTCAGTCTCAAGAGAGGGAGGCCAGTGGATTCCGTATCAAAACAGGAATAAGTGGACTCCGTCTTTAGACATGGAGGCCGGTGGAAACCATCTCATCACATGGAGACAAGTAAACTCCGTCTTAAGATAAGGAGGCCAGTCGACTCCGTATCAAAACATAGAGGTAAATAGACTCTTTTTTCGAAAGGGTGGTCAGTGGACTCCGTCTCAAGACATGGAAGATAATGGACTCCGTCTCAAGACATGGACACTAGTACAATCCATCACAAGGTGTGTAGGCCAGTGAAGTACGTCACAGGATATGGAAACCAGTGGACTCAGTCTCAATATATTAAGGCAAATGGACTCCGTCTCAAAACATTGAAGTCAAAGGACTCTGTGTCAAGACTTGGAGGCCAGTCGGGACGTGTCAAGACTTGGAGGCCAGTGGGGACGTCTCTAAACATTGACGCTTGTGGACTCCGTCTCAAAATATGGTGCACATTTAACTCCGTCTCAAGACATGCAGGTTAGTGGGCCACGTCTCATAACATGGGTGCTAAAGAACTCGTTCACAAAACGTGAAGGCCAGTGGACGGCGTCTCAAGACATGAAGGCCAGTGGACTCCATCTCAAGCCATGGAGCCTAGTGGACACCATCTCAAGGCATGGAGAGCCATGGACTTTGTTTCAAGGCCTGGATGCCAGTAGATTCCGTTTTAAAAGATTGAGTCCACTGGACTCCGTTGAAAGACATGGAGACCCTTGGGCTTCGTCTCAAGACATGGAGGCAAGTAGACTCCGTTTCAAGAAATCGATGCTATAGGACACCGTCTAAAGACATGGAGGCCAGTGGACTCCGCCTCAAGACATGGAAGCTTGTAAACTCCGTCTCAATATATGCAGGCTAGTGGACTCCGTCTCAAGACATGTAGGCTAGTGGACCTTGTCTAAAGACATTGAGGCTAATGAACTCTGTCTCTGGAAATAAAGTCCAGTGGACTCCGTCTCAGTTGGAGTCAATTGGACTCCGTCTGCAGATATGGAAGCTCCTGAACTCCATCTCAAAACATGGAGGTCGGTCGACTCCTACTCAAGATATGAAGGCCTCTGGACTCCGTCTCAAAACATAGAGGACAGTGGACTCCATTACATAATTTGGAGGCCAGTAGACTCCGTGTGAAGATTTGGAGTCTGGTGCACTCAGTCACAATACATGGAGGCTTGGGTACTCTGTCTGTAGACATGGGTAATAGTAAAATCCGTCTCAAAAAAGAGAGGCCAGTGGACTCCGTCTCAAAATATGGAAGCCAGTAGGCTCCATCTTATTATAGGCTAGTCGACTCAGTATCAAGACATTGATGCCAGTGGACTCCGTATGATGACATGGACGCTTGTGGACGCCGTCTGAAGACTTGGAGTCCAATGCATTCTATCACAATATACGGAGGGCAATGGACTCAGTCTCCGGAAATGGTGAATAGTGAACTTCATCTCAGGACATGGAGAATAGTGGAAACCGTCACATAATGCGAGAGCCAATGGACTCCGTCTGAAGACTTGGAGTCTAGTGCACTCAGTTACAAGGTACGGAGGCCTGTGTGCTCCATCTCAAGACATGGAGACCATTGAACTCCATCTCAAGACATGGAGACCATTGAACTCCGTCTCAAAATATGGAAGCGATTAGACTCCACCTGAAGGCATGGAGGCTACTGGACTCCGTCTTAAGACATGAAGACTAATGAAATTTGTCTCAAGACAGGGAGACTAGTGGACTCCGAATCAAAACATAGATATAAGCGGACTCTGTCTTTAATCATGGAACCCAGTGGACTCCGTATCAAGACATGGAACCTAGTGGACAACGTCTCATGCCATGAAGACAAGTGGAAATCGTTTTAAGACATTGAGGCAAGTGTACCCCGTCTGAAGACATTGATTCCTGTGGGCTCCGTCTCAAGACATGGAGGCCAGTGGACTCCAGCCCATTACATGGAGGGAAGTGCATTCAATCACAAGACAAGGAGGCCAGTGGACTGAGTCACAAAGCATGGAGGCCAATGAACTCCGTCTCAAGATATGGAGAACAGTGGACTCTGTCTCAAGACGTAGAGACTAGTGAACTCCGTCTATAGACAGAGAGGCCAGTCGAGTCCGTATCAAAACATAGAGGTAAATAGACTCCTTTCGAAAGGGAGGTCAGTGAGCACCGTCTCAAGATGTGGATACTAGTACAATCCGTCACAAGATGTGCAAGCCAGTGAAGTACGTCACAAGATATGGAAGCCAGTGGACTGTCCCAAGATATTGAGGTAAATGGACTCCATCTCAAAACGTGGAGGCCAAAGGACTCCGTGTCAAGACTTGAAGGCCATTACACTCCATTAAAAACATGGAAGTCAAAGGACTCCGTGTCAAGTCTTGGAGGCCAGTGAGGACGTCTCTAGACATGCACGCTTGTGGACTCCGTCTCAATATATGGTGCACATATTACTCGTGTCAAGACATACAGGCTAGTGAGCCAAGTCTCATGGCATGGATGCTAAATAACTCGTTCTCAAAACGTGAAGGCCAGTGGACAGCATCTCAAGACATGAAGGCCAGTAGACTCCGTCTCAAGACATGGAGCCAAGTGGACACCATCTCAAGGCATAGAGAGCAATTTACTTTGTTTCAAGGCCTGGATCACAGTAGACTCCGTTTTAAAACATTGAGGCTGCTGGACTCCGTCAAAAGACATGGAGACCCTTGGACTCCGTCGAAAGACATGGAGACCCTTAGACTCGGTCTCAAGAGATGGAGGCTAATCGACTTCTTTTCGACAAATCGATGCCATTGGACACCGTCTCAAGACATGGAGGCCAGTGGACTCCGTCTCAAGACATGGAAGCTTGTAAACCCCTTCTCAATATATACAGGCTAGTGGACTCCGTCTCAAGACATGTAAGCTAGTGGACCTTGTCTAAAGACATTGAGGCTAAAGAAATCTCTCTCAGAACATGAAGTAGAGTGGACTCCGTCTCAAAGCATGGAGTCAATTGGACTCCATGTGCAGATATGGAGGACTCTGGACTGCATCTTAAGACATGGAGGCCGGTCGACTCCCTCTCAAGACATGGAGGTCTCTGGCCTCCATCTCAAGACATGGAGGGCAGTAGACTCCATTACATAACTTGGAGGCCAGTAGACTCCGTGTGAAGATCTGGAGTCTAGTGCACTCAGTCACAATATAGGGAGGCTTTGTACTCCCTCTGTGGTCATGGGAACTAGTGAAAACTGGACTCTATCTCAAGACATGGAGGCCGGTCGACTCCTCATGACATGGCAGCCTCTGAACTTCGTCTTAAGACATAGAGGACAGTGGACTCTGCCTCATAACTTGAAGGCACTCGGTTAAAATAAATTGAGGCTTCGGTACTCCCTCTGAAGACATGGGAACTAGTGAAATTCGCCTCAAAAAAGAAAAGCCAGCGGACTCCGTCTCAAAATATGAAGGCCAATAGACTCCATCTGAAGGTGCGGGGGCTACTTCACTCCGCCTCAAGGCATGAAGACTAATGAAATTTCACTCAAGACAAAGAGGCCACTGGACTCCGTCTCAAGACAAAGAGGCTAGTAGACTCCGTATCAAAACATAGAGATAAGCGGTCTCAGTCTTCAAACATGGAACCCCGTGGACTCCGATCAAGACGTGTGGAACCCAGTGGACAACGTCTCATGCCATGGACACCAGTGGACTTCGTTTTGAGACATTGAGAAAGTGGACTTCGTCTCAAAACATTCATTCCTGTGGACTCCGTCTCAAGACATGGAGGCCAGTGGACTCCAGCCCAGTGCATGGAGGGAGGTGCATTCAATCACAAGACATGGAGGCCAGTGGACCGAGTCACAAAGCATGGAGGCCAATGGATTCCGTCTCAAGATATGGAAGACAGTGGACTCTGTCTCAAGACATGGAGACTGGTGAACTCCGTCTAAAAAGAGGGAGGCCAGTCGACTCCGTATCAAAAAATAGAGGTAAAAAGACTCCTTCTTTCGAAAGGAAGGTAAGTGGACTCCGTTTCAAAACGTAGACACTAGTAAAGTCCGTCACAAGATGTGCAAGCCAGTGAACTACGTCACAAGATATGGAAGCAAGTGGACTCAGTCCCAAGATATTGATACAAATGGACTCCGTCTCAAAACGTGGAAGCCAAAGGACTCCATGTCATGATTTGGAGGCCATTGGACTCCGTCTCAAAACATTTAAGTCAAAGGACTCCGTTTCAAGACTTGGAGGCCAGTGAGGACGTCTCTAGACATGGATGCTTGTGGACTCCGTCTCAATATATGGTGCACATTTAACTCCGTCTCAAGACAAGCACGTTGGTGGGCCAAGTCTCATGACATGGGTGCTAAAGAACTCGTTCTCAAAACGTGAAGGTCAGTGGACAGCGTCTCAAGACATGATGGCCAGTAGACTCCATCTCAAGACATTGAGCTAAATGGACCCTATATCAAGGCATGGAGAACTTTATTTCAAGGCCTGTATGCCAGTGGACTCCGTTTTAAAACATTGAGGCCACTGGACTCCGTCGAAACACATGGAGACCCTTGGACTCCGTCTCAAGATATGGAGGCTAGTGGACTCCGTTTCAAGAAATCGATGCCATAGGACACCGTCTAAAGACATAGAGGCAAGTGGAATTCGTCTCGAGACTTGGAAGCTTGTCCATTCCGTCTCAATATATGCAGGCTAGTGGACTCGTCTGAAGACATGTAGGATATTGGACTTTAAAAACATTGAGGCTAATGAACTCTGTCTCAGGACATGAAGTCCAGTGGACTCCTTCTCACATCATGGAGTCAATTAGACTCCGTCTGTAGATATGGAGGCCACTGGACTCCATCTCATGATGTGGACGCCTCACGACTTCGTCTCAAGACATGGAGGACAGTGGACTCCTTCACATAACTTGAAGGCCAGTGGACTCCGTGTGAAGATTTGTAGTTTAGTGCACTCAGTCACAATACATGGAGGCTTGGGTACTCCCTCTGTAGACATGGGAACTAAAGAATGTGTCTCAAAAAAGAGAAGCCAGTGGACTCCGTCTGAAAATATGAAGGCCAGTAGACTCCGTCTTATGAAATGTAGGCCAGAGGACTCAATGTCAAAAAATGGATGCCAGTGGACTCCGTATCAAGACATGGACGCTTGTGGAGGATGTCTCAAGACTTGGAGTCCAATGCACTCTTTTACAAGATGTGGAAGGTAGTGGACTCAGTCTCCGGACATAGAGAATAGTAAACTCCATCTCAGGACATGGAGAACAGTGGGAACCGTCACATAATGCGAAGGCCAGTGGACTCCGCCTGGAGACTTGGAGTCTAGTGCACTCACTCACCAGACACGGAGGCCTGTGTGCTCCACCTCAAGACATGGAGACCATTGAACTCCATCTCAAAACACGGAGGCGATTAGACTCCATCTGAAGGCATGGAGGCTACTGGACTCCGTCTCAAGACATGGAGGGTAATGAACTTTGTCTAAAGACGGGGAGGCTAGTGGACTCCGAATCAAAACATAGAGATAAGAGGACTCTGTCTTTAAACATGGGACCCATTGGACTCCGTATCAAGACATGGAACCCAGTGGACACTGTCTAATGCCATGGAGACCAATGGACTCCGTTTTAAGACAATGAGGCAAGTGGTCTCCGTCTCAAGACATTGATTTCTGTGGACTCCTCAAGATATGGAGCCCAGTGGACTCCAGCCCAATACATGGCGAGATGGGCATTCAATCACAAGACACGGAGGCCAGTGGACTGAATCACAAAGCATGGAGGCTACTGGCCTCCGACTCACGATATGGAGGACAGTGGACTCCGTCTCAAGGCATGAAGACTAGTGAACTCCGTTTAAAAACAGGGAGGCCAGTCGGCTCCGTATCAAAACATAGATGTAAATAGACCCCTTCTTTCGAAAGGGGGTTCAGTGGACTCCGTCTCAAGACATGGAGGATAGTGGACTCCGTCTCAAGACATGGACACTAGTACAATCCGTCACAAGATGTGTAGGCCATTGAAGTACGTCACAGGATATGGAAGCCTGTGGACTCAGTCCCAAGATATTGAGGCAAATGGACTCCGTCTCAAAACATGGAAGCCAAAGGACTCCGTGTCAAGACTTAGAGGCCATCGGACTTCGTCTCAAACCATCGAAGCCAATGGACTCCGTGACAAGACTTGGAGACCAGTGCACTCCGTCACAAGACTTGGAGCCAGGTGGACATCATCTCAAGGCACGGAGAGCTATGGACTTTGTTTCAAGGCCTGGATGCCAGTGGACTCCGTTTTAAGACATTGAGGCCACTGGACTCCGTCGAAAGACATAGAGACCCTTGGATTACGTCTCAAGACATGGATGCCAGTACACTCCGTATAAAGAAATGGATACCATAGGACACCGTCTCAAGACATGGAGGCCAGTGGACTCCGTCTCATGACATGGAAGCATGCGGAATCCGTCTCAATATATGCAGGCTAGTGGACTCCGTCTCAACATATGTAGGTTAGTGGACTTTGTCTAAAGACATTGAGGCTAATGAACTCTGCCTTAGGACATGAAGCCCAAGGGACTCCGTCTCAAAGTATGGAGTCAATTGGACTCCGTCTGCAGATATGGAAGCCCCTGGACTCCATCTCAAGACATGGAGGCCGGTGCACTCCTTCTCAAGACATGGAGGCCTCTGGACCCCGTCTCAAGACTTGGAGGATAGTGGAATCCGTCACATAACTTGAAGGTCAGTGGACTCCGTGTGAAGATTTGGAGTCTGGTGCACGCAGTCACAATACATGGAGGCTTGGGTACTCCTTCTGTAGATATGGGAACTAGTGAAATCCGTCTCAATAAAGAGAGGCCAATCGTCTCCGTCTGAAAATATTGAGGCTAGTAGACTCCGTCTCATGATATATAGGGCAGACGACTCAATGTCAAGACGAGGAGGCCAGTGTACTCCGTATCAAGATATGGACGCTTGTGGAGGCCGTCTGAAGACTTGGAGTCCAATGCATTCTATCACAAGATAAGATGGGTGATGGACTCAGTCTCCAGACATGGAGAATAGTAAACTCCATCTCAGGCCATGGAGGATATTGGAAACCGTCGCATAATGCGAAGGCCAGTGGACACCGTCTGAAGACTTGGAGTCCAGTGCACTCACTCACAAGACACGAAGGCCTGTGTGCTCCACCTCAAGACATGGAGACCATTGAACTCCATCTCAAAACATGGAGGCGATTAGACTCCATCTGAAGGCATTGCGGCTACTGTGCTCCGTTTCAAGACATGAAGAGTAATGAACTTTGTCTCAAGACAGGGAGACTAGTGGACTCCGTCTCAAAACATGAAAGCTAGTGCAATCTATTACAAGATGTGCAGGCCAGAGAAGTAAGTGACTGGACATGGAAGCCAGTGGACTCCCTATCAACATATTGAGCTAAGTGGACTCAGTCTCAAGACATAGAAGCTATTGCAGTCCGTCTCAATACATGAAAACCAATGGACTCCGTCTCAAGACTTTGAGGCAAGTGGTTCCGTCTCTACACATGGACGCTAGTGAACTCCATCTCATTATATGGTGGACATTGCACTCCGTCTCAAGACATGCTGGCTAGTAGACCATGTCTCAAGACATGGATGCTAAAGGATTCGTTCTTAAGACGTGAAGGCTAGTGGAGTGCGTCTCAAGACATGGAGCCCAGTGGACACCATCTCAAGACATGGCGATCAGTGGACTTTGTTTCAAGGCATGGATGTCAGTAGACTTCGTTTTAAGACATTGAGGCCAGCGGACTCTGGCTCAAGACATGAAGGCCTTTGGACCACGTCTCAAGACATGGAAACCAGTGGACTCCGTCTCAATACATGGAAGTTTGTGGATTTCGCCTCAATATATGGAAGCTAGTTAAATCTGTCTCAAGACATGTAGGCTAGTGGACTTTGTTTCGAGACATTAAGGACAATGAACTCTGTCTCGAGACATTAAGGCCAGTGGACTCCGTCTCAAGACATGGAGTTAATAGGACTCCTTCTGCAGATATGGAGGCCACTGGACTCAGTCTCAAGACATGGAGGCCGTTGGACTCCGTCTCAAGACATGAGGGGCCTTTGGACTCCGTTTCAAGACATGCAGTCTAATGGAACCAAGTCTGAAGACATGGATGCTAAAGGATTCGTTCTCAGATCATGAAGGCCAGTGGACAGCGTCTCAAGACATGGAGGCCAGTGGACTCCGTCTCAAGACATGGAGCCAAGTGGACACCATCTCAAGGCATGGAGAGCTGTAGACTTTGGTTCAAGACCTGGATGCCAGCGGACTCCGTTTTAAAACAATGAGGCCACTGGTCTCTGTCCAAAGACATGGAGACCTTTGGACTCGTCAGGCATGGAGGTTAGTCGACTCCATTTCAAGAAATCGACGCCATTGGACACCGTCTCAAGAAATGGAGGACAGTCGACCCCGTCTCAAGACATAGAAGCTTGTGGGCTCTGTCTCAATGTGTGTAGGTTAATGGACGCCATCTCAAGACATGTAGGCTAGTGGACCTAGTCTAAAGACAATGAGGCTAATGAACTTTGTCTCAAGACATGAAGTCCAGTGGACTCCTCAAAGCATGGAGTCAACTGGACTCCGTCTGCAGATATGAAGGCCACTGAGCTCATCTCAAGACATGGAGGCCGGTCGACTCATTCTCAAGACATGGAGGCCTGCCTCCTCAATCCATGGTGGACAGTGGACTCCGTCGCATAACTTGTAGCCAGTGGACTCCCTGTGAAGATTTGGAGTCTATCGTCTCCGTCTGAAAATATGAGGCTAGTAGACTCCGTCTCATGATATATAGGCAGACGACTCAATGTCAAGACGAGGAGGCCAGTGACTCCGTATCAAGATATGGACGCTTGTGGAGGCCGTCTGAAGACTTGGAGTCCAATGCATTCTATCACAAGATAAGATGGGTGATGGACTCAGTCTCCAGACATGGAGAATAGTAAACTCCATCTCAGGCCATGGAGGATATTGGAAACCGTCGCATAATGCGAAGGCCAGTGGACACCGTCTGAAGACTTGGAGTCCAGTGCACTCACTCACAAGACACGAAGGCCTGTGTGCTCCACCTCAAGACATGGAGACCATTGAACTCCATCTCAAAACATGGAGGCGATTAGACTCCATCTGAAGGCATTGCGGCTACTGTGCTCCGTTTCAAGACATGAAGAGTAATGAACTTTGTCTCAAGACAGGGAGACTAGTGGACTCCGTCTCAAAACATGAAAGCTAGTGCAATCTATTACAAGATGTGCAGGCCAGAGAAGTAAGTGACTGGACATGGAAGCCAGTGGACTCCCTATCAACATATTGAGCTAAGTGGACTCAGTCTCAAGACATAGAAGCTATTGCAGTCCGTCTCAATACATGAAAACCAATGGACTCCGTCTCAAGACTTTGAGGCAAGTGGTTCCGTCTCTACACATGGACGCTAGTGAACTCCATCTCATTATATGGTGGACATTGCACTCCGTCTCAAGACATGCTGGCTAGTAGACCATGTCTCAAGACATGGATGCTAAAGGATTCGTTCTTAAGACGTGAAGGCTAGTGGAGTGCGTCTCAAGACATGGAGCCCAGTGGACACCATCTCAAGACATGGCGATCAGTGGACTTTGTTTCAAGGCATGGATGTCAGTAGACTTCGTTTTAAGACATTGAGGCCAGCGGACTCTGGCTCAAGACATGAAGGCCTTTGGACCACGTCTCAAGACATGGAAACCAGTGGACTCCGTCTCAATACATGGAAGTTTGTGGATTTCGCCTCAATATATGGAAGCTAGTTAAATCTGTCTCAAGACATGTAGGCTAGTGGACTTTGTTTCGAGACATTAAGGACAATGAACTCTGTCTCGAGACATTAAGGCCAGTGGACTCCGTCTCAAGACATGGAGTTAATAGGACTCCTTCTGCAGATATGGAGGCCACTGGACTCAGTCTCAAGACATGGAGGCCGTTGGACTCCGTCTCAAGACATGAGGGGCCTTTGGACTCCGTTTCAAGACATGCAGTCTAATGGAACCAAGTCTGAAGACATGGATGCTAAAGGATTCGTTCTCAGATCATGAAGGCCAGTGGACAGCGTCTCAAGACATGGAGGCCAGTGGACTCCGTCTCAAGACATGGAGCCAAGTGGACACCATCTCAAGGCATGGAGAGCTGTAGACTTTGGTTCAAGACCTGGATGCCAGCGGACTCCGTTTTAAAACAATGAGGCCACTGGTCTCTGTCCAAAGACATGGAGACCTTTGGACTCGTCAGGCATGGAGGTTAGTCGACTCCATTTCAAGAAATCGACGCCATTGGACACCGTCTCAAGAAATGGAGGACAGTCGACCCCGTCTCAAGACATAGAAGCTTGTGGGCTCTGTCTCAATGTGTGTAGGTTAATGGACGCCATCTCAAGACATGTAGGCTAGTGGACCTAGTCTAAAGACAATGAGGCTAATGAACTTTGTCTCAAGACATGAAGTCCAGTGGACTCCTCAAAGCATGGAGTCAACTGGACTCCGTCTGCAGATATGAAGGCCACTGAGCTCCATCTCAAGACATGGAGGCCGGTCGACTCATTCTCAAGACATGGAGGCCTGCCTCCTCAATCCATGGTGGACAGTGGACTCCGTCGCATAACTTGTAGGCCAGTGGACTCCCTGTGAAGATTTGGAGTCTAGCGCACTCAGTCACAATACATGGAGGCTAGGGTACTCCCTCTGTAGACATGGGAACTATTGAAATCCTTCTCAAAAAAGAGAGGCCAGTGGACTCCGTCTCAAGACATGGAGGCCAGTAGACTCCATCGTATGATTTGTAGGCCAGAGGACTCAATATCAAGACATGGAGGCCAGTGGACCACGTCTCAAGATATGGACGCTTGTGGAAGCCGTCTGAAGACTTGGAATAGAATGCATTCTACCACAAGACATGTAGGGCAATGGACTCAGTCTCCAGACATGGAGAATAGTGAACTCCATCTCAGGACATGGAGGACAGTGGAAACCGTCGCATAATGTGGAGGCTAGCGGACTCCGTCTGAAGACTTGGAGTCTAGTGCACTCAGTCACAAGACATGGAGGCCTGTGTGCTCCATCTCAAGATATGGAGGCAATTGAACTCCGTCTCAAAACATGGAACCCAGTGGACACCGCCTCATGCGATGGAGACCAGTGGACTTTCTTTCAAAGAATAGATACCAGTAGACTCCGTTTTAAGACATTGAGGCAAGTGGACTCCGTCTCAGGACATTGATTCCTGTGGACTCCGCCTCAAGACATGGAGGTTAGTGGACTCCGGCCCAATGCATGGAGGGAAGTGCATTCACTCACAAAACACGGAGACCAGTGGACTGAGTCACAAAGCATGGAGACCACTGGACTCCGTCTCAAGATATGGAGGACAGTGGACTCCGTCTCAAGACATGGAGACTAGCGAACTCCGTCTAAAAACAGGGAGGCCAGTCGACTCCGTATCAAATCATAAAGGTAAGTGGACTCCTTCTTTAGAAATAGAGTCCAATGGATTCCATCTGATGACATGGATGGTAGAGGACTCCTTCTCAAGACATGAAAGCTAGTACATTCCGTCACAAGATGTGCAGGCCAGCGAAGTAAGTCACAAGACATGGAAGCCAGTGGACTCCTCCTCAAGATATTAAGCCAAGCTGGCTCGGTCTCAAGACATGAAAGCCATTGGAATCCATCTCAAGACATGGAAACCAATGGACTTCGTGTCAAGACTTGGAGGCCAGTGGGTCCGTCTCTATACATGGACGCTAGTGAACTTCATCTCAATATATGGTGGCCATTACACTCCGTCTCAAGACATACAGGCTAGAGGACCATGTCTCAAGACATGGATACCAAAGGATTCGGTCTCAAGACGTGAAGGCTAGTGGACTGCGTCTCAAGACAGGGAGGCCAGTGGACTCTGTCTCAAGACATGGAGCCCAGTGAACACCATCTCAAGATATGGAGATGAGTGGACTTTGTTTCAAGGCATAGATATCAGTGGACTCCGTTTTGAGGCATTGATGCCACTGGACTACGTCTCAAATCATGGAGGCCTTTGGACTCCATCTCAAGACATGTAGGCTAGTGGACTCCGCCTCAAGGCATGGAAGTTTGTGGATTTCGTCTCAATATATTGAGGCTAGTTAACTCCGTCTCAACACATGTAGGCTAGTGAACTTTGTTTCAAGATATTAAGGCCAATGAACTCTGTCTCAAGACGTGAAGGCCAATGGACTCCGTCTCAAGACATGGATGCTAAAGGACTCGTCCTCAAAACGTGAAGGATAGTGGATAGCGTCTCAAGACATGGAGGCCAGTGGACTCCTTGTGAAGACTTGGAGTCTAGCGCACTCAGTCACAATACATAGATGTTAGCATTCTCAAGACATGGAGACTAGAGAAATCCGTCTCAAAACACAGAGGCCAGTGGACTACGTCTCAAATCATGGAGGCCAGTAGACTCCGTCTTATGATATGTAGGCCAGTGGACTCAACGTCAAGACATGGAGGCCAGTGGACTCCATCTTAAGACATGGATTCTTGTGGAGACCGTCAGAAGACTAGAAGTCCAGTGCACTCTATCACAAGACCTATAGGCCAATGGACTCAGCCTCAAGACATGGAGCATAGTGACCTCCGTCTCAGGACATGGAGGATAGTAAACTCCGTCGCGTAACGTGCAGGCTAGTGGACTCCGTCTGAAGACTTGGAGTCTAGTGCGTTCAGTCACAAGACATGAAGACCAGTGTGCTCCATCTTAAACTTGGAAACCATTGAACTCCGTCTCAAGTTATGGTGGCCATTGCACTACGCGTAAAGACATGGAGGCCACTGGACTCCGTCTCAAGACAAGGAGGCTAGTGGACTCCGTATCAAAACTTAAATCTAAGTGGACTCTGTCTTTAGACATGGAAGCCAGTGGACCTCTTATCAAGACATGAAGCCCAGTGGACATCGACTCAAGACATAGAGAGAAGTGGACTTTGTTTCAAGGCATGGATTCCAGTGGACTCCATTTTAAGACATTAAGGCCAGTGGACTTAAGCTCAAGACATGGAGGCTAGTGCACTTAATGACAAGACACGGAGGCCAGTGAACTCAGTCATAAATCACGGAACCCAATGGATTCCGTCTCAAGACATGGAAGCCATTGGACTCCATCTCAAGACATGAAAGCCCGTGGACTCCCTTTAAAGTCATGCAAGCTAGTGGACTAAAGGTCAAGACTTGGAAGCCAGTGTACTCCATCTCAAGTCATGGAAGCCAGTGTACTCCGTCTCAAGAAATGGAGGCCACTCGACCACGTCTCATGATATCGAAGCCAGTCAATTCCATCTACAGATATAGAAGTCAGTTTACTCTCAAGACATGGAGGCCAATGGACTCCGTCTCAAGACATGGAAACCATTGGAATGCATCAAGACATGGAGCCCAGTGGACATGAAAACCAGTGGACTTCGTCTTACGACAATGAAACTAGTGGATTCCATCTCATGACATAAAAGCCAATGGAATCCATCTCAAGACATGAAAGGCAGTGGACTCCGTCTCAAGACATGGAGGTCAGTGGACTTCGTCTCAACACATCTGTAGAGTCCGCCTCCAAACTTGGATGCCAGTGGTCTCCTTCTTCAAAGGTGGAGGGCAGTTTGCCCAGTCTCAAGACATAGAGGCCAAAGGACTACGTATTAAAAAATGGCGGCCCAATGGACTCCGTTTCAAGACATGGAATTCAGTAGTTTCCGTCTCAAGACCTGGAGGCCATCAAGAAATGGAGGCCAGTGGAGTCCGTCTGTAGACATGGAAGCCAGTGGAACCCGTCTCAAGACATAGAGGCCACTTAACTGTCTAAAGATATGGATAGCAGTTTACTACGTCTCAAGAAACGGAAACCAATGGAGCTTACTCTACCCTATCTCAAGACATGGAGGCCAGTGAACTCTTTATAAGGACATGGAGGTCAGTGGACTCCGTCTCACATAGAGGCCAATGGATTCCGTCTCAAGAGATGGAGTTCAGCAGACTCCGTCTCAAAACATGGAGGCCAGTGGACTCCGTCTGCAGACATGGAGGCCAGTGGAACCCGCCCTATGACATAAAGGCCACTCAACTCTGTCTACAGATATAGGTAGCAGCTTACTCCGTCTCAAGACACGGAGACAAATGGACTTTGTTTCAGGATCTGGAACCTATTAGACTCCATCTCAAGACATTGAGGCATGTGGACTCTTTCTGAAGACATGGAGGCCAGTAGAGTCCTTTTGAAGACATGAAGGCCAGTGGACTCTTTCTAAACACATGGAAGCTAGGGCACTCCTCAAGACATGGAGGCTAGTGAATTCCATCTCCAAACATGGAGGCCATTTTGATCCGTCTGAAGACATGGAGACCAGTGATATATGTCTCAAGAGATTACGTCCAGTAGACTCTGTCTCAAGACAGGGACCTAATTGGACTATGTCTTAGAACATGGAGGGTAGTAGAATCATTATCAATTCATGGAGGCCGCTGGAATTAGTCTCAAGACATGGAAGCAAGTGAGTCAGTCTCAAGACATGTAAAACATTAGACTTCTTCTCCAGACATGGAAGCCATTGGACTCCATCTACAGGCATGAAAGCCAGTAGACTCCCTTTAAAGTCATGGAAGGCAGTAGACTATGGATCAAGACATATCCAGTGTACTCCATCTCAAGACATGGAGGCAAGTGGACTCCGTCTCAAGATATGGAGGCCAGTCGACCACATCCCATGATATGGAGGCCAGTCAACTCCGTCTACGGATATGGAAGTCAGTTTACTTCATCTCATGACATGGAGGCCAATGGACTCCGTCTCAAGGCATGGAGGCGATTGGAGTCAATCTCATGGAATGGAGGCCAGTGGCCTCCGTCTCAACACATAAAAGCTAGTGGACTCCGTCTCACGACATGAAAACTAGTGGACTTTGTCTCATGACATAAGAACCATTGGACTCCGTATCAAGGCATGAGAGGCAGTGGACTCCACCTCAAGACATGGAGTTCAGTGGACTCCGTCTCAGGACATGGAGCCTATTGGACTCTATCTTAAGACATGGAGGCCAGTGAACTCTTTCTGAAGAAATGGAAGCCAGTGTAGTCCTCAAGTCATGGAGGCCAGTAGACTCCATCTGAAGACATGGAGGCTAGTGGACTCCTCAAGACATGGAGGCTAGTGGACTCCATCTCCAAAGATTTAGGCCAGTTTAGTCTGTCTCAGTATATGGAGACCAGAGGAATACGTTTCAAGACTTTGTGGCCAGTCTTAGGATATGGACCTAATTGGACTATGTCTCAGGACATGGAGGCCAGTAAAATCATTATCAATACATGGAGGCCACTGGAATTAGTCTTAAGACATGGAAGCAAGTGAGTTAGTCTCAAGACATGTAAAACATCAGACTTCTCCAGACATGGAAGCCATTGGACTCCATCTAAAAACATGAAAGCCAGTGTACTCCATCGCAAGACATGGAAGCCAGTGGAGTCCGTCTCAAGACGTGAAGGCCAATGGACAACGTTTCAAGACATGGAGACCATTGGACTCCATCTCAAAACATGGAGGCCAGTGGATTCCGTCTTAAGACACAGAGGTCAGTAGACTCCTTTTCAAGACATGTGGGCTATTGGACTCCATCTCCAAAAATGGACGCCAGTTTAATCCGTCTCAAGAGGAGACCAGTGGAATATTTCTCACGTCACTGTGGCCAGTAAACTCTGTCTCAAGAGATGGAGTTCATTGGACTACGCCTCAGGACATGGAGGCCAGTGGAATCATTATCAAGATATGGAGGACGTTCTAATCAGACTCAAGACATGGAGCCCATTGGAATTAATCTCATGACATGGAAGCCAGTGCAATCCTTGTACAGATATGGATACCAGTTTACTCCGTCTCAAGAAATGGACGACAGTGGATTCCGTCTCAAGATATGGAGTCCAGTAGAGTCCGTCCCCAAACATGGAGGACAGTGATCTCCATCTGCAAAGACAGAGGACAGTTTTCCCTGTCTCAAATCATGGATCCCAGTGTACTCCGTCTCAAGACATGGAGGCCAGTTTACTCCGTCTTAAGAAAAAGTGGCCGGTGAACTCCGTTTCAAGATATGGAGGCCAATGGATTCCATCCTAAAGCATGGAGGCCAGTGGACTCCATCTCCAAAGATGGAGGCCAGTTAATCCGTATCAAGACATGGGGACCAGTAGAATATGTCTCAAGATATGATGTCCAGTAGACTCTGTCTCAAAACATGGAGCTCATTGGACTACGTCTCAGGACATGGAGGCCAGTGGAATCGTCATCAAGACATGGCAGTCATTCCAATTCATCTCAAGACATGGAAGCCAGTGGACTCCGTCTAAAGACATGAAAGACAGTGGACTCCGTCCGTAAATATGGAAGCCACTGGACTCAGTCTCAAGTCAAGGAAGCCAGTGGACTTCGTCTCAAAACATGTAAGACAGTGGACTCCGTCTAAAGACTTGGAACTCATTGGACTCCGTCTCAAAACATGGAAGCTAGTGGACTCCGTCTGAAGGCATGGAAGCTATTAAACTCCGTCTCAAGGCATGGAAGTCACTTGACTCCTTCTCAAGACATGAAGGTCAGTGGACTCCGTCTCAAGACATGAAGTCCCGTAGAGTCCGTCTCCAAACATGGAGGCCAGCGGTCTCCTTCTTCAAAGATGCAGCCAGTTTACTCCGTCTCAAGATATGGAGGCGAGTGGACTAAGCCTCAAGAAATGGCGGCCAGTGGAATAACTCCGTCTCATGACAAAGAGGCCACTCAACTCCGTCTACAGATATGTATATCGGTTTACTCCGTCTCATTACACGGAGACTAATGGACTCCCTCTCGAGACATATAGGCCATTGCAACTCCATTTCAAAACATAGAGACCAGTGGACTCCTTCTCAAGACATGGAGGCCAGTGGAATCCGTCTCAAGACATGGAGACCAGTGGAATCCGTCTCAAGACATGGAGGCCAGTGGAATCCGTCTCAAGACATGGATGCCAGTGGACTCAATCTCAAGACATGGAGGCCAGTGGACTTCTTCTTAAGACATGGAGACCAGTGGAATCCTTCTCAAGACATGGAGGCCAGTGGACTCCGTCTCTAAAGATGGAGGCCAGTTTAATCAGCCTTAAGACATTGTGGCCAGTAGACTCTGTCTGATGACACAGAGCACATTGGACTACGTCTCAGGACATGGAGGTCAGTAGAATCATTATCAATAAATTGAGGCCACTGAAATTTGTCTCAGGACATGTATGCCAGTGGACTCAGTCTCAAGACATGTAATACATTAGATTTTGTCTCAATACATGGAATCCAGTGGACTCCCTTTAAAGACATGGATGCCAGTGGACTACGGGTTCAGACACAGAAGCCAGTGTACTCCATCTCAAGACATGGAAGCCAATGGACTGCGTCTCAAAACATGGGATCCAGTGGACTTCGACTCAAGACTTGGAAACCAGTGGACTCCGTCTCAAGACATGGAATCCAGTAGGTTCCGTCACAAAATATGAAAGCTGATGGACACCGTTTTAAGACATGGAAGACAGTGGATTCCATCTCAAGACATGGAAGCCAGTGGACTCCGTCTCAAGATATAGAGGGCAGTGGAATCCGTTTCAACACATGGAGGCCAGTGGACTCTGTCTCAAGACATGAAGGAGACCTGTGGACCCCGTCTCATGACATTTAGGCCAGTGAACTTCGTCTACAGATGTGGACGCCAGTTTACTCCATCTTAAGACATGGAGGCAAATGGGCTCCGTCTCATGATAAGGAGGCCATTGGACTCCATCTCAAGACGTGGAGGCAAGTTGACTCCGTCTCAAGACATGGAGGCAAGTGGTCTAAATCTCCAAAGATGAAGGCCAATTTACTCCGTCTCAAGACATGGAGACCAGTATAATTTATCTCAAGACATGGAGTACGGTAGACTCTGTCTGAAGACATGAAGCTCATTGCACTACGTCTCAGGACATGTAGGCCAGAATAATCATCATCAAGACATGGAAACCATTGCAATTCGTCTCAAGGCATGGAAGCCAGTGGACTCCGTCTGAAGACATGGATGTCAGTGGACCCCGTCTCAAGACAAGGAAGGCATTGGACTCAGTCTCAAGACATGGAAGCCAGTGAACTCAGTCTCAAGACATGGAAGCTAGTGGATTCTCTTACAAGAAAATAAAGCCAATGGACTCCGTCTCAATTCATGGAGGAGAGTGGACTCTCTCTCAAGTCCTGGAGGCCAGTGGAGTCCATCTCAAAACATGGAGGCTAGTGGACCCCGTCCCATGACATGGAGGCCAGTGCACCCTGTCTATACATATGGATGCCAGTGGACTCCGTCTCACGATATGGAGGTCAGTAGACTCCGTCTCAAGATATGGAGGCCTGTAGAGTCCGTCTCCAAACATGGAGGCCAGTGGTCTCCTTCAAAGATCGAAGGCAGTTTACTACGTCTCATGTCATGGAGACCAGTGGATTCCGTCTCAAGACATGTAGGCTAGTGGACTCCGTCTCAAGATATGGAAGCCGGTAGCCTTCGTCTCTGGACAAGGAGGCCAGTGGTCCTCGTCTCGTGACATGGAGGCCAGCCAACTCCGTCTACAGATATGGATATCAGTTTAATCCGTCTCAAGACACGGAGACCAATGGACTTCGTCTCAAGACATTGTGGCGCGTAGACTCTATCTCAAGTCATGGAGCTCATTGCACTATGTCTCAAGACATGAAGGCCGATGGACTCCGTCTCAAGACATAGAAGCCAGTAGAGTCCGTTGCCAAACATGGAACTCATTGCACTACGCCTCAGGACATGGAGGCCAGTGGACTCAGTCTCAAGATATGGAAGTCAATGGACTCCGTCTCAAGACATGAAAGCTACTAGGCTCCGTCTCAAGACATGGCGGCAAGTGAACTCGGTCTAGAGATATGGATGCCAGGTTACTCTTTCAGGCATGGAGGCCAAAGAACTCCATCTCAAGACATGGATGCAACTGAACTCTCTCTCAATACATGGAGGCCAGTGGACTCTGTCTCAAGACATGGAGGCCAGTGAACTCCGTCTCCAGACATGGGGGACATTAAGCTCCGTCTCAAGAAATGAAAGCCAGTGGATCTTGTCTCAAGACACAGAAGCTATTGGACCCCATCTCCAGACATGGAGGCCAGTGCCCCGTCTCCAGACATAGAGGTTAGTGGACCCTATCTACAGATGTGGAGGCGAGTGGACTACGTCTTCAGATATAGAGATTAGTGAACCCCATCTCCATACATGGAGGCCAGTGGACCCGTCTCCAGATATACAGGCTAGTAGACCCCGTTTCCAGCATGAAGGCCATTGCACACGGTCTGCAAACTTGGAGGATAGTGCACTCCGTCTCCAGTCGTGGAGGATAGTGCACTCCCTCTCCAGTCGTGGAGGCCAGTGCACTCTGTCTCCAAATGTGGAGGCCAGTGTACTTCGTCTCCAGACGTGGAGGCAAGCCATAAGTTAAGGCCCAAATTGAAGCTTTGCTTTGAATCCCCTTTGGCCACGCCAAACCTCATTAGAATCGTCTTGAGCCAGCCAAAAGAAAAATACCAAAATGAAGATTTACTACAGGTTCTTATACTTGGTCATTGGCAACCAAGCAGGATGGAGTCAAAGATTAAACTCAAAAGCACATGCAAATGTTTGGTAACTCTAGTTTAACTCGATATTCTTTTATCTCAAATTAATCATTAAACAAAGTATTATATACACAAAGTCACAAAGTCCCTCTTTGTCTTTTATGAATCGTTACAGATAGCTTGAAACTGGGGTAAGAGGATTTGAAAACATAATGTAACCGAGTTCTATAGAAGTATGAAGACAAGGAACATTAATTCATGTGAACATATACGATTTCAGATGGCGTAGTCCCCTTATGCAGAAGAAAATTCTGAAAGTGAAGCTTTAAGTCTGACAATACCGTCGACCCAGGATAAACCAATTAAATGGGCTGACGTTAGCCAGAACAAAAGTCCAAGAGGGAATCTTTAAGTCTGATGACCCGTGGATCACGAAAAAACCGATTACTATGGCATGTTAGCCAGAACAAAAGTCCCATTGTAAAACTTTAAGTATGAGGGCCCTTGAGCCTGGCAAAACCTGATTGAAATGGTCTAGCGTGTGCTAGAACTAAAGTCCCTGAGTGGAGCTTTAAGTCTGACGACCTGTGACCCCTAATCAAGGGCTCTTACCCCTAGTTTACCTAATCCAGCGGGACATCCCTACGCCGTACCACCATATAGAAAACACAAAATAGAGATATGACCTACCTTAACGAGGTGATTACAGAGCTCCAGTGGAAGTGTTAGTCATCGATGGGCAATCTCCTGCTGAAGGGCTGGAGAGAACTATGGATGCTTGATGAATCGTTTTACTGATTTTGTCAGTTTCCTGGGTTCAGTCTGGGAAGGAAAAAGATTTTCTTACCTTCCCTTCATCCCTTGATAAGTATATATAATCTCTAGCCAAATTTACTTTCTGTAATTTCAAGGTACGGAATCTCCAGTCTTTTCAGAGTTCACCTCACAATGACGTATAATTACCTCGCAAACGAATGAGAGAACACCACAGTGGTTTAAGAAATGGCGTCAACCTTTGCCACACAAACTAATGCGCACACAAAAAAGTTGACATTTGCAGAGAGCACCCAGTAGTAAAAGAATTCATAGAATTCAAGTTCATCAAGCACCGAGAGTTTGCCTCCAAAGAAGTAAATGTTTTTTTATAATCTTGTCATAAGAAATTCTATGATTTATTCATTGACACCTAAAGTTCAGGTATTAGACAATTTAGAATCAGCTTTACATTTAAAATCTAAAAAACAAAAAACGTTAGTCATAAGACTCGCCCATCACAAAGAAAAATAATGTAAAACACAATATCTACAGGAAGAAATCCTCTTTTGCGCAAGCTCGGCCAAAATTTTAATTTTGCCTGTGCTCACAGTAAGCTTCACCTCTATCCCAAGCTTGGCCAAAAGTTTCCTTTAGCGCATACTCAGAATACGTCTTACCTCTTGGGGATGCTCAGAGTAACTTTTACAAACAATGAAAATAGCTGTTTGTAAAACTTTTTGTTTCAACTGCTCTGTAGATCACTGATACATATATACTACACGTAATGATATGCGGGTTTGCTGGAACACAATAGCTATGGGTGATGAAGAAAGTCTGAAAATATGTTTGGCTTTAGCGTGCTAAACTACATGATAAACATTTTTTACATGTTACTTGACTGGCTGAAGCTTATGTCCAGGCCACTACCTTCATGTTGGGATATCTTCACAATTATCTTGACTCAAGCTTCTTAAGGCTTCTTTACACTACAGTGGAAGGCTTGGACAGAAGGGGGCACTAGAAACATTTTCTGGCAGTGAATCACTCGTAGCAACGATTCCTTCAGTGAATGTATTGAATCATATCGTCTCTATCCTTTTTTTCTTTGTCATTGAGTGATATTCCGTATCTACACAATCACCTGCTTATACTACATGACATATTCAGTGAACACGACCGTGACAATTAGTGGAAGATGTCACTTATGCAAGTGACCTTTGTGAAAGACGAAAGAAAAATCACCCACGACTTGTTTTTCATGTTTTTCCTAAGATTAAGTAAAGGCAATATTCCTTTCATACAATAATACGACTTTAGATAAAGCATCATTCTAAAGCCTTATTCAAAGGTTTGAAAGTGCTGAAGGCTGAAGATTCATTGATCATTGGAATATAGAATTTGATAACTACCTATACGAAACCAGTGGCAACTGGCAAGACGTACTCAGTTATCTAACTTCAAAATATCCACGAAGGTTTTCGTAACTCTCTAGTTTAACTTGGCAATTTTGTGATCTGACAAACTATTCATCAAACTTATTCTTATATTCATAAGCCCCATAGTCCCTCTTCGTTTCTTCCGAATAATTACAGAAAACAGCTTGAAGCTTGAGGTACGGAAATCATAATGCAAAACGTAACCGACTTCTATAAAAATACCTAGGCAAGGAACATTGATTTATTTAAACAAGGACACAAATTTCATATGGCGTTGTCCTATTATGCAGAAGAAAACTCCTGGAGTGAAGCTTTAAAATCAACGACCCGTGGGCCCAGCAAAACCCGATCAAAATAGTCGCGTTAGTCAGAACAAAAGTCCCAAGGTTTCAGGGCCTTTGTTTTGTTTATTCCAAATCAGCTGAGCGCATCGTCTGCAGACCGTAGCGTTACCAGGCACCAGAAAGTTTCAAGCAGCCCTGAACCATTTTGAGTGGCTTTCAAAAATCAAGCCGTTGCACACCAGTGAATGAGCTGGGCCAGTAAAATGAAGAGACACAACACAGAACCCTGTCTCCATTAGATTTCGCAAGCAGCGAATTCTAAAGCTTGGGAGGAAAGCAGGAGGCTTGAAGTAGCGAATCCCATTAGCTTTGTCTCAGCTATGAACCAAACTAAGGAAACTGCCGCTTTTCACTGGTCACACGCCCACCAAAGCTTTCGCTTGTGGCTGGCTAGCAATATTCTTCCCTACGGGTGCGAAGACAGTTGGGCAGAACCCACAAACCGTTGCAGTTCACTAGTAACGGAGCAAAGCGGTCCGCCTTATCTTACCCTTGTGGCAATGAGCTCACGCAACCTCCCTCCCGAGAGGGTGTGAGCAAGAGCGAAGCAGCAACACTTGGTACAGCTGTTAACAAGTCAGAGATAAATATTGAAGGTAGACTCCACCCTGAGTCAGCTTTATGCATACGAAAAAAAGATGTATCTACTTGAATGCATGGAAAACACTTCACTATGAAATATTGCAAACGCTTCATTATCACAATGGTAATTTTACAGTATCCGTGCCACAGCTTTTTCGGTGAGCGATGGTATACGTCTTAATGAGCATTACCTGACCTAATCTAGGGGATGAATGTTCCCAGCTGAGGCTTCTGAAAATAGACCTGTCGATTGTATATATGTTCCATGAATTCTGTAGGACGTAAACTGTAAAATACCAGCACACAATTAAAGAAAAATAAGCATATGGGTCTACGAAAAGCATCACCTTGCACATTCAAAACTTGAAACATACAGTTTGACACCAAATCTAAAACTATATGAATAATTCTAAAAGCACAGAAGATTAATGGAAGAAAGACAGAAAAGTTATATAAAAGTAAGACAAAAATAAGACTAAAAGCTTTCTAACCAACAAACATGGCTGGGCCTCGCCAGGTACTATAATCGTACCTACCGATATGTTAAATAAAGCTCACGGAAGATTGTTTACCAAACACAACGCACAGAAGCACTGCCATATTGCTAAACTGTGACTAACCGAAAACATGAGTGAACACTATGACAGCAGACAACACAGACATGAAAATCACAGCGTAAGAAGACAGCCATCAGTGGAGCCGAAACAGATAAGATTACACGATCATAAGCAGTGTCACTGTGTATGTAGATGTGACTACGAAGCAATGGTGGTTGGCCTGATCCACATTCAATGCTTTATCTTTCTTTTATAATTTCGAGTCTCGAGTATAACAACTAATAACCACTGCATTTTAGTAACGATGGCTTCCAGTGTTGGTGCTTTGTAATAGCTTGAAGGAATTCAAGCGTTTAAGACCAATGAAGAAGCCAGGTCACCACAGTAGGTATATCATATAACACAGAATCTTCAAAAGAAGTCGTAGAAAGCTAATTGGAAAGCTTATGAGCAAGGCAGGAGGCAGAGTGGAGCGAATTCTGTTAGCCTTGTCTCAGTAATGAACTAGACAAATACTCTTGGGAAAATACTGCCGCTTAATAGAAGCGTCTGTCTACCAATCTTCGGACTTGCGGAAGCGATGTCCGAGGGAAGAACCAAGTTTTAAAACCCACGAACCGTTGCACTTCGCCAGCAGCGAGGCATGGCGGTGCGCTCCTATACTACTCTTGGGGGGCTGGCTTCACTCAACCTCTCTCCTGAGAGTGTGTTTAAAGGGCGGAGCAATCACACTGTGCAGAACCACCAACAATAGTCAAAGTGATCTACTGAATGCAAACTCCATTATGAGCCTTCTCCAAGCACACGAAAACACAACACTTCACTGTACCAACTTCACTGCACGAAAAACACTTCATTGGCACATTAAAGCCTTAAACATATGGGGCTACCACATGCAACCTGTGGCACATCTGAAAATTTAAGAAACATACAACACCAGATTTTGACATGAGTGAAAAATCGGAGGAATGCATTAATGGATGAATGAACTGAAAAACTTTAAAAAAGAAGTGGAACATGACGTTCCAATCAAAACAACTATGGCAGAAGCCTACCATGGAGCTGTAATCCGAGATTAAATTATGACTAGCTGGCGAAAAGCTCACTTAAGACCGATTGCCACGTAAAAACAGCAGAAACATTGCCGTAGTACTAACCAAAGTATAACTTACTGAAAGGATGGATAAACACTACGTCAGCAGGCAACACAGACTTGAAAAACACTGAGTGTAATATCACAGTTATTGAGGTCATTTTACTCCGTCTTAGGAAATGGAGGCCGATGGACATCGTCTCAAGACATATAAGTCAGTAGACTCTGTTTCCAAACATGGACGGCAGTAGATTCCATCTCCAGACATAGAATCCGATGTAATCCTTCTCAAGACATGGTGGCTGTAGACTTAGTCTCAAGTCATGGAGGGCAGTGGAGTACGTCTCAAAACATGGTGGCCAGTAGACTCCATCTCAAGACATGGAAGCTAGTGGACTCCGTCTCATGAAACGGAGGCTATGCACTCCGTCTCAAGACTTGGGGCAAGTGGACTCCGTCTCTGACAATGAAGCCAGTGGATCCCTTTTCCTGACATAGAGGAGAGTAGACCCCGTCTCCATATACGGAGGCCAGTGAACCACGTCTCCACCCATTATGGTCAGCGCACGCGGTCTCCAAACGTGGAGACTAATGCACTCCATCTCCAGACGTGGAGGCCAGTGGCCCGTCTCCAGATGTGGGGGCCAGCGGACCCCGTCTCTAGATTTGGAGGCCAGTGGACCCCGTCTCCAGACGTGGAGGCCAGTGGACCCCGTCTTCAGGTGTGGAGGCACGTAGAATAAGTTTCCAGACGTGGAGGCCAGTCGATTCTGTCTCCAAGCGTGGAGGCCAGTGCACTCCTTCGCAGGAGGTGTACGCCAGTACACTAACTCTCCAGACGTGGAGGTCAATGTATTCCGTGTCCAAACATGGAGGCCAGCTCACTCTGTCTCCAAAATTGAAAGCCAGTGAACTCCATCTTCAGATATGGAGGCTAGTTTACTCCGTCTCACAACATAGACGCCAGTGGGCTCCGTCTGAAGACATAGAGGCCAGTGGACCCCGTCTCCAGAGTCAGTGGATCCCGACTCCAGACATGGTAAACATTGGATCCCGTCTCCAGATGTGGGGCCTACTGGACCCCGTTCCCAGACGTGTAGCCCAGTGGACCCCGTCTCCAAATGAGGAGGCTAGTGGACTCCGTCTCAAGACATGGAGACTAGCGTTCTCCATCTTCAGATATAGATGTCATTTTACTACATCTCAAGACATGGAAGCCAGTGTAATCCGTCTACACATATGGATAACAGTTTTACCCGAGTGAGATGAGTGGCTTCAACATGTCTTTTGACCCCAGTGATTGAGTGGCCTTAACATGTCCTATGATATCAGTGTGATGGGTGGCACTAACGTTTCCTCTGACATCTCTGACATGGGGGTCCCTTACTTGTCCCGTGACATCAGTGAGATGGGTGATTTCAACATGTCCTGTGACACCAGTGAAATGAGTGTTCTTATTATGCTCTGTAACACCAGTGAGATGGATGGTCTCAACATGTCCTGTGACACCAGTGAAATGAGCGGCAATAACATGTCCTCTGACACCAGTGAGATGGGCGGCCCTAACATGACCTGGGGTATCAATGAGTTGGGTGTCCCTAATATGTCCTGTGACACTAGTGAGATGGGTGGTTTTAACATGTCTTGTGACACTCTTGAGATGGACGGCCCTAACAAGTCCTGTGGCACCAGTGAGGTAGGTGGCTGTAACGTGTCCTGTGACACCAGTGAGTTGAAGGACCCTAACAAGTCCTTTGACAACAGTAAGATGGGTGGCCCTAATAAGTACTGTGACATTATTGGGATGAATGGCCCTACCAAGTGCTGTGAAAAATATGAGATGTTTGGCCCTAACATGTCCTGTAACGTCATTGAGATAGATGGCCCTAACCTGTCCTGTGACACCAATGAGATGAGCAGGCCTAACATGTCAAGTGACACCGAGTAGATAGGTGGCCTTAACATGTCCTGTAACGTCATTGAAATGAGTGGTCCTAAAATGTCTTGTGACACCAGTCAGATGAGCGGTCCTAACATGTCTTGTGACACCAGTGAGATGAGTGGCCCTAACATGTCATATGACATCAGTCAGATGGATGGCTCTAACATATTCTATGGCACCAGTGAGATGAGTGGCCTTAAAATGTCCTGACACCAGTGACTTGGGTGGCCCTAGCACGTCCTACGACACCAGTGAGATGCGTGACCCTAACATATCCTGTGACACAAGTGACATGAGTGGCCCTAACATGTCTTGTGACCCCAGTGAGAGATGTCCTGTGATATCAGTGTGAGGGATGGCGCTAACGTTTCCTCTCACGTCTTTGACATGGGTCGCCCTTTCTTGTCCTGTGACACCAGTGAAATGAGCGGCAATAACATGTCCTCTGACACCAGTGAGATGAGTGGCCCTAACATGTCTTGTGACCCCAGTGAGAGATGTCCTGTGATATCAGTGTGAGGGATGGCGCTAACGTTTCCTCTCACGTCTTTGACATGGGTCGCCCTTTCTTGTCCTGTGACACCAGTGAGATGAGTGGCCCTAACATGTCTTGTGACACCAGTGAGATGAGTGGCCCTAACATGTCTTGTGACACCAGTGAAATGAGCGGCAATAACATGTCCTCTGACACCAGTGAGATGGATGGTCTCAACATGTCCTGTGACACCAGTGAGATGAGTGGCCCTAACATGTCTTGTGACCCCAGTGAGAGATGTCCTGTGATATCAGTGTGAGGGATGGCGCTAACGTTTCCTCTCACGTCTTTGACATGGGTCGCCCTTTCTTGTCCTGTGACACCAGTGAGATGAGTGGCTTCAACATGTCTTTTGACCCCAGTGATTGAGTGGCCTTAACATGTCCTGTAACGTCATTGAAATGAGTGGTCCTAAAATGTCTTGTGACACCAGTGAGATGGATGGTCTCAACATGTCCTGTGACACCAGTGAAATGAGCGGCAATAACATGTCCTCTGACACCAGTGAGATGAGTGGCCCTAACATGTCTTGTGACCCCAGTGAGAGATGTCCTGTGATATCAGTGTGAGGGATGGCGCTAACGTTTCCTCTCACGTCTTTGACATGGGTCGCCCTTTCTTGTCCTGTGACACCAGTGAGATGAGTGGCCCTAACATGTCTTGTGACCCCAGTGAGAGATGTCCTGTGATATCAGTGTGAGGGATGGCGCTAACGTTTCCTCTCACGTCTTTGACATGGGTCGCCCTTTCTTGTCCTGTGACACCAGTGAGATGAGTGGCCCTAACATGTCCTGTAACGTCATTGAGATAGATGGCCCTAACCTGTCCTGTGACACCAGTGAAATGAGTGTTCTTATTATGCTCTGTAACACCAGTGAGATGGGTGGCCCTAACATGTCTTGTGACCCCAGTGAGAGATGTCCTGTGATATCAGTGTGAGGGATGGCGCTAACGTTTCCTCTCACGTCTTTGACATGGGTCGCCCTTTCTTGTCCTGTGACACCAGTGACAAGGGCGGCCCGACACGTCCTTTGACACCAGTAAGGTGGGTGGACCTAATATGTCCTGTGACGTCATTGGGATGAGTGGCCCTAGCATGTCCTCTGATATCAGCGAGATGACTGGCTGTAATGTGTTCTCTGACGTCATTGGCCCCACCATATCTTGTGACACCAGTGAAATGAATGGCCCGACTATATCCTGTGAACAATAGTGAGATGGGCGGCCCTAACCTCTATAATACCAGTGAGATGGGTGGCCCTAACACGTCATGTGGCAGCGGTGAGATGGACAGCCATTAACAAGTTCTGTGATACCACTGAGACCGGTGGCTGTAACATAACCTGTGCTAAAATATCCTATAACACCAGTCAGATGGGTGGCTCTAACATGTCTTGTGACATCATTGAGATGGATGGCCCTAACATGTCTTGTGACATCATTGAGATGGATGGCCCTAACATGTCTTGTGACGTCATTGAGATAGGTGGCTCTAACATGTCTTGTGACATCATTGAGATGGATGGCCCTAACATGTCTTGTGACATCATTGAGATGGATGGCCCTAACATGTCTTGTGACGTCATTGAGATAGGTGGCCCTAACATGTCTTGTGACATCATTGAGATGGATGGCCCTAACATGTCTTGTGACATCATTGAGATGGATGGCCCTAACATGTCTTGTGACGTCATTGAGATAGGTGGCCCTAACATGTCTTGTGACGTCATTGAGATGGATGGCCCTAACATGTCTTGTGACATCATTGAGATGGATGGCCCTAACATGTCTTGTGACGTCATTGAGATAGGTGGCCCTAACATGTCTTGTGACATCATTGAGATGGATGGCCCTAACATGTCTTGTGACGTCATTGAGATAGGTGGCTCTAACATGTCTTGTGACATCATTGAGATGGATGGCCCTAACATGTCTTGTGACATCATTGAGATGGATGGCCCTAACATGTCTTGTGACGTCATTGAGATAGGTGGCTCTAACATGTTCTTGCACTGAGAATAGGTGGCCACTAACAGTCTTGTGACGTAATTGAGATAGGTGCTCTAACATGTCTTGTGAATCATTGAGATAGGTGCTCTAACATGTCTTTTGACATCATTGAGATGGATGGCCCTAACAAGTCTGTAACATCATATGAGATGGATGGCACCTAACATGTCTTGTGACTCAATGAGATAGGTGCCTCTAACATGTCTGTGACATCATTGAGATAGGTGGCTCTATCTGGTCTGGTGAAATCATTGAGATTGGATGGCCCTAACATGTCTTGTGACGTCATTGAGATAGGTGGCTCTAACATGTCTTGTGACATCATTGAGATAGGTGGCTCTAACATGTCTTGTGACGTCATTGAGATTGATGGCCCTAACATGTCCTGTGACATCATTGAGATGGATGGCCCTAACATGTCTTGTGACATAATTGAGATGGATGGCCCTAACATATCCTGTGACATCATTGAGATGGATGGCCCTAACATGTCCTGTGACATCACTGAGATGGATGGCCCTAACATGTCTAGTGACATCAATGAGATAGATGGCCCTATTTCATTGACATCTATCATTTCCAAATTCTTTGAATCCCTCCTCAACACCACTATCCTTAGATACCTCGAAACCCAGTCTTCTCTGATCACCAATATGGTTTCCATAAGGCGAGATACACTAGTGATATTCTTTCCTATCTTTCTAATATCTGATCATCATTCCTGAGAGATTTTGTGAAGTCATGTGTAGTTGCCTTTGACATATCTAAGGCTTTTGACAGGGTGTTGCCCTCTTTTTGGCTTCCCTCCCTCACTTTGCCCCTTCATATCTAGCTTCCTCTCCGGCCGATCTATCTCTGTGGTTGTTGATGGATCAGCTTTCCCCTTTCTCCATCAGTAGCAGTGTCCGTAAGGTTCTGTCCTCTACACATTTTCGCCTCATTTCTTTTAACGATTACCTCTTCTCCACAAATAATTCAAATGCACTCATATGTTGACGACTCAGTTTTGCTTCTTCTCTCAGTCGATATACATCTCGTCTTGACAGCGACCTCAGTAAACTCAGACTTGGACAGGATATCTCAGTGGGGTAGACGACATCTAGTAAAGTTTAATGCATCCAAGACCTAGTTTCTACCCATCTCTCTCTCTCTCTCTCTCTCTCTCTCTCTCTCTCTCTCTCTCTCTCTCTCTCTCTCTCTCTCTCTCTCTCTCTCTCTCTCTCTCTCTCTAAAACTTCTCACAACTCTCGTCTCTCCTTTGGCGGCTCTGTAATATTATCTCTTGACAAATGAACATAATTGGTATCGCTGTAGTAGCCGTTCTTATCTTAAAGTTCCAAATTATGGGAATAGCTAAGTCTGCCTCTAAGAAACTATGTGTCCTCCTTAAATGAAACTTCTTTTCTATTGAACAGTTGCTACATTTATACAAAGGATTGATTCGTCGTAGCAGTACTACTGCTCTCACATCTAGGGTGGTTCTAGCTCTGCATCCTCACTTGACACAGTTCAGACGAAAGTGCTAACTTCCAAATTTGACCCTCTTGCTCCACGCCGCAATGTTGGCTCACTTTCTCTCTTCTATACGTTCTATTTTGGCTTTTGCTCCTGAGTGCTGGTTGCTTGTATGCCCCCACCACTAGCTAAACCACGCAATACTCGACAAACTGCTGCATTACATGAATACTGTGTGGTCGTAAGTAACTCAAGGATGTGTCGTTTTGATAACTGTTTCCTTCCCTACACGTCGAAGCTTTAGATATCTCTACCTTCTCATATCTTTCCCAGTGACTATTACTTGGCACCTTTTAAAAGATAGGTTTATCATTTCCTCCAAAATTCGTAAATATTTTCCCTTGTCTTAATTTTTCTCTTTCATGTTTCTCTATATTTCGATTAAGGCCGGGCCTTGATGTGGACTTTTGTCCGCCGTGACCGGAGTCTTCAAAAAAGAAAAAAGAATCCATTGGCATCAGTGATATGGGCGGCCCTAACATGTCCAGTGACACCATTGATATGGGCGGCCCTAACATGTCCAGTGACACTAGTGAGATGGGTGGCGGCCTCAACATGTAACACCATTCCTCTTTGTTACAATAATTCCACTTTTATATGGTCCAGCTGATCTATATTCCATTTGATTCCTTACTGAACAGTGTCAAGACATATGTTACCAGTCGCATATTAAATACTGGAGTGTTGCTGATTACCATAACGTTGATTCCGGACCCATGTAGAACCTGCTACCTTCAGCGGACAACTGCAAGCTGCGGGTATAACTACAGCTGGTCAGGTTGTACATGCTTACATAAACAGGCGACACCTGGTGTGTGTTCGTTCAGTGAGACAAGAGCAGCATCGTGCTATTAGGTTATCACTGTGGTTATCAGCCATCTCACCACTTCACCTGGAGCACAGTGCCTAATTCACCACACCGCCTCTCTAAGAGATGCTGAAGCTGCTTCACCTGTCACTGGATATGAATCACCCGGGGTACAGTGTCGCACACACCGTGTCCAGCCCTGGCTCACGTCACCAGGCACTTCACACGTGACCCCTGTGGTCTTTTAAGTCAATTTTGACGATGCCCCAAGGATCTGCAACAGATCTCTAGCCTTCCTGGGAACACCTCTGAACCTGGAGCCTTGATTGGTGGATAGACAATCCTGATCCAGTAGAAAACACTTATGTTGAATTCATGGCATGTAATTCAAAACCATCAATACACTGCATATTTGATCGAAAGTAAAAACTCGATCAGGAAAAAAGAATAAATATGATCACTGATGATAACATCAAAAGTATTTTAAGGAATTTCTTGTGCCATGAGATTAGATCACTTTCTCTTAAGAAACATAGAGTCCTCGGTGGCCTATATATATATATATATATATATATATATATATATATATATATATATATATATATATATATATATATATATATATATATATATATATATTTCTTTTTTTTTTTTTTGCTTTGTCGCTGTCTCCCGCGTTTGCGAGGTAGCGCAAGGAAACAGACGAAAGAAATGGCCCAACCCACCCCCATACACATGTATATACATACGTCCACACACGCAAATATACATACCTACACAGCTTTCCATGGTTTACCCCAGACGCTTCACATGCCTTGATTCAATCCACTGACAGCACGTCAACCCCGGTATACCACATCGCTCCAGTTCACTCTATTCCTTGCCATCCTTTCACCCTCCTGCATGTTCAGGCCCCGATCACACAAAATCTTTTTCACTCCATCTTTCCACCTCCAATTTGGTCTCCCTCTTCTCCTCGTTCCCTCCACCTCCGACACATATATCCTCTTGGTCAATCTTTCCTCACTCATTCTCTCCATGTGCCCAAACCATTTCAAAACACCCTCTTCTGCTCTCTCAACCACGCTCTTTTTATTTCCACACATCTCTCTTACCCTTACGTTACTTACTCGATCAAACCACCTCACACCACACATTGTCCTCAAACATCTCATTTCCAGCACATCCATCCTCCTGCGCACAACTCTATCCATAGCCCACGCCTCGCAACCATACAACATTGTTGGAACCACTATTCCTTCAAACATACCCATTTTTGCTTTCCGAGATAATGTCTCGACTTCCACACATTCTTCAAGGCTCCCAGAATTTTCGCCCCCTCCCCCACCCTATGATCCACTTCCGCTTCCATGGTTCCATCCGCTGCCAGATCCACTCCCAGATATCTAAAACACTTCACTTCCTCCAGTTTTTCTCCATTCAAACTCACCTCCCAATTGACTTGACTCTCAACCCTACTGTACCTAATAACCTTGCTCTTATTCACATTTACTCTTAACTTTCTTCTTCCACACACTTTACCAAACTCAGTCACCAGCTTCTGCAGTTTCTCACGTGAATCAGCCACCAGCGCTGTATCATCAGCGAACAACAACTGACTCACTTCCCAAGCTCTCTCATCCCCAACAGACTTCATACTTGCCCCTCTTTCCAAAACTCTTGCATTCACCTCCCTAACAACCCCATCCATAAACAAATTAAACAACCATGGAGACATCACACACCCTTGCCGCAAACCTACATTCACTGAGAACCAGTCACTTTCCTCTCTTCCTACACGTACACATGCCTTACATCCTCGATAAAAACTTTTCACTGCTTCTATCAACTTGCCTCCCACACCATATATTCTTAATACCTTCCACAGAGCATCTCTATCAACTCTATCATATGCCTTCTCCAGATCCATAAATGCTACATACAAATCCATTTGCTTTTCTAAGTATTTCTCACATACATTCTTCAAAGCAAACACCTGATCCACACATCCTCTACCACTTCTCAAACCACATTGCTCTTCCCCAATCTGATGCTCTGTACATGCCTTCACCCTCTCAATCAATACCCTCCCATATAATTTACCAGGAATACTCAACAAACTTATACCTCTGTAATTTGAGCACTCACTCTTATCCCCTTTGCCTTTGTACAATGGCACTATGCACGCATTCCGCCAATCCTCAGGCACCTCACCATGAGTCATACATACATTAAATAACCTTACCAACCAGTCAACAATACAGTCACCCCCTTTTTTAATAAATTCCACTGCAATACCATCCAAACCTGCTGCCTTGCCGGCTTTCATCTTCCGCAAAGCTTTTACTACCTCTTCTCTGTTTACCAAATCATTTTCCCTAACCCTCTCACTTTGCACACCACCTCGACCAAAACACCCTATATCTGCCACTCTATCATCAAACACATTCAACAAACCTTCAAAATACTCACTCCATCTCCTTCTCACATCACCACTACTTGTTATCACCTCCCCATTTGCGCCCTTCACTGAAGTTCCCATTTGCTCCCTTGTCTTACGCACTTTATTTACCTCCTTCCAGAACATCTTTTTATTCTCCCTAAAATTTAATGATACTCTCTCACCCCAACTCTCATTTGCCCTTTTTTTCACCTCTTGCACCTTTCTCTTGACCTCCTGTCTCTTTCTTTTATACATCTCCCACTCAATTGCATTTTTTCCCTGCAAAAATCGTCCAAATGCCTCTCTCTTCTCTTTCACTAATACTCTTACTTCTTCATCCCACCACTCACTACCCTTTCTAATCAACCCACCTCCCACTCTTCTCATGCCACAAGCATCTTTTGCGCAATCCATCACTGATTCCCTAAATACATCCCATTCCTCCCCCACTCCCCTTACTTATGTAAGTAGGAGACATGGCCAGAGAGCGTTATTGGATTACGTGTTAATTGACAGGCGCGCGAAAGAGAGACTTTTGGATGTTAATGTGCTGAGAGGTGCAACTGGAGGGATGTCTGATCATTAACTTGTGGAGGCTAAGGTGAAGATTTGTATGGGTTTTCAGAAAAGAAGAGTGAATGTTGGGGTGAAGAGGGTGGTGAGAGTAAGTGAGCTTGGGAAGGAGACTTGTGTGAGGAAGTACCAGGAGAGACTGAGTACAGAATGGAAAAAGGTGAGAACAATGGATATATATATATATATATATATATATATATATATATATATATATATATATATATATATATATATATATATATATATATATATATGTAAAGTGTGTGAAGGAAGAAAGCTGAGAGTTCATGTGAATAAGAGCAAGGTTATTAGGTACAGTACGGTTGAAGGACAAGTCAATTGGGAGGTAAGTTTGAATGGAGAAAAACTGGAGGAAATGAAGTGTTTAAGATATCTGGGAGTGGATTTGGCAGCGGATGGAACCATGGAAGCGAAAGTGAATCATAGGGTGGGGGAAGGGGCGAAAGTTCTGAAAGCGTTGAAGAATGTGTTGAAGTCGAGAACGTTATGTTGGAAAGCAAAAATGGGTCTGTTTGAAGGAATATATATATATATATATATATATATATATATATATATATATATATATATATATATATATATATATATATATATATATATATACTTATTTATCTATTCGTTTTTATTTTGCTTTGTCGCTGTCTCCCGTGTTAGCGAGGTAGCGCAAGGAAACAGACGAAAGAATGGCCCAACCCACTCACATACACATGTATATACATACACGTCCAAACACGCAAATATACATACCTATACATCTCAACGTATACATATACATATATACACTCACAGACAAATACAAATATACACATGTACATAATTGATACTGTCTGCCTTTATTCATTCCCATCGCCACCTCGCCACACATGAAATAACAACCCCCTCCCCCCTCATGTGTGCAAGGTAGCGCTAGGAAAAGACAACAAAGTCCACATTCGTTCACTCTCAGTCTCTAGCTGTCATGTAATAATGCACCGAAACCACAGCTCCCTTTCCACATTCAGGCCCCACACAACTTTCCATGGTTTACCCCAGACGCTTCACATGCCCTGGTTCAATCCATTGACAGCATGTCGACCCCGGTATACCATATTGTTCCAATTCACTCTATTCCTTGCACGCCTTTCACCCTCCTGCATGTTCAGGCCCCGATCACTCAAAATCATTTTCACTCCATCTTTCCACATCCAAATTGGTCTCCCATTTCTCCTCGTTCCCTCCACCTCTGACACATATATCCTCTGGGTCAATCTTTCCTCACTCATTCTCTCCATGTGACCAAACCATTTCAAAACACCCTCTTCTGCTCTCTCAACCACAATCTTTTGATTACCACACATCTCTCTTACCCTTACATTACTTACTCGATCAAACCACCTCACACCACATATTGTCCTCAAACGTCTCATTTCCAGCACATCCACCCTCCTCCTCACAACTCTATCCATAGCCCACGCCTCGCAACCATACAACATTGTTGGAACCACTATTCCTTCAAACATACCCATTTTTGCTTTCCGAGATACTGTTCTCGACTTCCACGCATTCTTCAAGGCTCCCAGAATTTTCGCCCCCTCCCCCACCCTATGATTCACTTCCACTTACATGGTTCCATACGCTGCCAAATCCACTCCCAGATATCTAAAACACTTCACTTCCTCCAGTTTTTCTCCATTCAAACTTACCTCCCAATTGACTTGACTCTCAACCCTACTATACCTAATAACATTGCTCTCATTCACATTTACTCTCCACTTTCTTCTTTCACACTCTTTACCAAACTCAGTCACCAGCTTCTGCAGTTTCTCACATGAATCAGCCACCAGCGCTGTATCATCAGCGAACAACAACTGACTCACTTCCCAAGCTCTCTCATCCACAATAGACTGCATACTTGCCCCTCTTTCCAAAACTCTTGCATTCACCTCCCTAACAACCCCATACATAAACAAATTAAACAACCACGGAGACATCACACACCCCTGCCGCAAACTTACATTCACTGAGAACCAATCACTTTCCTCTCTTCCTACACGTACACATGCCTTACATCCTCGATAAAAACTTTTCCCTGCTTCTAACAACTTGCCTCCCACACCATATATTCTTAATACCTTCCACAGAGCATCTCTATCAACTCTATCATATGCCCTCTCCAAATCCATAAATGCTACATACAAATCCATTTGCTTTTCTAGGTATTTCTCACGTACATTCCTCAAAGCAAACACCTGATCCACACATCCTCTACCACTTCTGAAACCACACTGCTTTTCCCAAATCTGATGCTCTGTACATGCCTTCACCCTCTCAATCAGTACCTTCCCATATGATTTACCAGGAATACTCAACAAACTTATACCTCTGTAATTTGAGCACTCACCTTTGTCTCCTTTGCCTTTGTACAATGGCACTATGCACGCATTCCGTCAATCCTCAGGCACCTCACCATGAATCATACATACATTAAGTAACCTTACCAACCGGTCAACAACACAGTCACCCCCCTTTTTTATAAATTCCACAGCAGTACCATCCAAACCCGCTGCCTTGCCGGCTTTCATCTTCCCCAATGCTTTTACTACCTCTTCTCTGTTTACCAAATCATTTTCCCTAACCCTCTCACTTTGCACACCTCCTCGACCAAAACTACATATATCTGCCACTCTATCATCAAACACATTCAGCAAAACTTCAAAATACTCACTCCACCTCCTTTTCACATCACCGCTACTTGTTATCACCTCCCCATTAGCCCCCTTCACTGAAGTTCCCATTTGTTCCCTTGTCTTACGCACTTTATTTACCTCCTTCCATAACATCTTTTTATTCTCCCTAAAATTGAATGATACTCTCTCACCCCAACTCTCATTTGCCCTCTTTTTCACCTCTTGCACCTTTCTCTTAACCTCCTGCCTCTTTCTTTTATGCATCTCCCATTCATTTGCATTATTTCCCTGCAAAAATCGTCCAAATGCCTCTCTCTTCTCTTTCACTTATAATCTTACTTCTTCATCCCACCACTCACTACCCTTTCTAATCTGCCCACCTCCCACGCTTCTCATGCCACAAGCATCTTTTGCGCAAGCCATCACTGCTTCCCTAAATGCATCCCATTTCTCCTGCACTCCCCTTACGTCCTTTGTTCTCACCTTTTTCCATTCTGTACTCAGTCTCTCCTGGTACTTCCTCACACAAGTCTCCTTCCCAAGCTCACCTACTCTCACCACTCTCTTCACCCCAACATTCTCTCTTCTTTTCTGAAAACCTCTACAAATCTTCACCTTCGCCTCCACAAGATAATGATCAGACATCCCTGCAATTGCACTTCTCAGCACATTAACATCCAAAAGTCTCTCTTTTGCGCGCCTATCAATCAACACATAATCCAATAACGCTCTCTGGCCATCTCTCCTACTTATATATATATATATATATATATATATATGTATATATATATATATATATATATATATATATATATATATATATATATATATATATATATATATATATATATATATATATATATATATATATTATCCCTGGGGATAGGGGAGAAAGAATACTTCCCACGTATTCCCTGCGTGTCGTAGAAGGCGACTAAAAGGGGAGGGAGCGGGGGGCTGGAAATCCTCCCCTCTCGTTTTTTTTTTTAATTTTTCAAAAGAAGGAACAGAGAATTGGGCCAGGTGAGGGTATTCCCTTAAGGCCCAGTCCTCTGTTCTTAACGCTACCTCGCTAATGCGGGAAATGGCGAATAGTTTGAAAGAAAAAGATATATATATATATATATATATATATATATATATATATATATATATATATATATATATATATATATATATATATATATATATATATATATATATATATATATATATATATATATCCGAGTGGATGGGTCTTTCTTTGTTTCCTGACGCTTCCTCACTAGTACAGGAAACATTGGTCAAGTATTATTATGATAATGGTAGTAGTATATTGCAAGAGGTCACAGTGGTGCGCTTGTTCTACTCTGTGCATATAAACGCGAGGGAAGTGAAACACTTTCGTGTAATGATCACATCATCAAGGGAGACACTAGAATAAGATAAAAGACATAAAACTGTCGGTTGGTATAAGAGAAAGAGACATACAGTTGCTTGCAGACCTGGACGGTAGTACAGTCAGTGTTGTCAATGATAAGATTGTGGTAGGTGGGAACCCTGGACCGTAGATCCGAATCATTCACACAGGAGAGTGAGGCGGGGGGAGGGGGGGGGGGGGTAAGGGAAGGGTAGAAGGTCACGGGGGTCAGCAGAGGCAGAGGTTATATCACACAACGTAGCAGACATGTTACCATTACGTCACCCATGGAGGCGATTACCATTACAATTTCTAAGAAAGACTTTGATTACGATTCTTCCCATCAAGCGTCTTAATCAGTTACGATTACGATTCCAAATGTTTGTAAGTGATTACGATAACAAATGACACTGTCGGAGGATAACAGGACCAAGCACATGTTTCATTGCTGAAGTGTAACTGTGAATATTATCAATAATAAGTTAAATTTGCTGTCTTCAAAATAATGTTAAAAACTCTATATTTCCTCACCTACAATATCTGGTTATCTGGCCAGCTGCTGTCGGACACAGCTGAACGTAATCACTTCTCGTCCCCAACCTTCTGCCTCCCCACGTCCTCTACTAACACTTACATCATTCACTTTTCTTGGCTACATCTTATATAATCTCTATGGTTGTCACACTCACAATCTTACTATAGCTTATCACATTGGTTATCTTCTTCCAAATTTACTGTTTTCTGTGAAGAACATAAACTTGAGCTTCACAGCTGGTAAGTAATCACAATGTAATAATGATTACGATTACTTATGAAGTGGAATCGATTACGATTACTTTGGCTTTGGAGACAATAGAATCAATTACGGTTACGATTCCTCAAAAATTTGGATTCGATTCCAGTACTTACAATTCCTGGTTGCGATTACATCATGTTTACAACGTAGTACTGAAGGAAGGTTGTAAGTAATAATTACGAGAGCAAAACAATGATGAACTGTGGCAAGTATTAACTATTGCACGTATTTTGTTGTTGTCTACAGTCGAGAAATACTTTGGTGCAACATCAAATTCCCCCTCCACCTGCCTCTCTCTCTCTCTCTCTCTCTCTCTCTCTCTCTCTCTCTCTCTCTCTCTCTCTCTCTCTCTCTCTCTCTCTCTCTCTCTCTCTAGCCATGTTCGTGCATGGTTTTCTCTACATTTCGAAACGTGAACAATACAGCTACCTGTTCGAAGGTTAATAATGATAGCTGGTTGGTTGATCTCTCTACGACAGGATGATTTTAACTAATGCTAACTTGTTTACATAATCCTCGTAATTGTAATGCTTGATCATCCATAATAACCAGCTTATATATGACCCCATCACTACAACAACCTCACCAACACAGCACTACACTAGTTATTTCATCATTGTTGCTGCATATGTGCAACCACTTGTGTAGTGTCTCAAGATAAGCTTCCCATACTGTCACTCATACATAGCTTCATCATTATGGCTCAGTACATTAAAGGTTGACCACCCGGGTCACCGTAACCGTGTGCTCAGCTGATTATCACTTCAAGTTGTATATTGAAATATACATTTCGTATAATAGAAATTGAATAAGAATAAACTTCATTTACCATTATAACCTCACCATTTCCTGTATGAAAATCAACGCTCAACATCTTGTATCATATAATATCCCTAACTTTGTCTTTATTGATTTTTCAATTGGTCTGAGTGAGTATCCAAGAAAGTAAGATGTTAATTGCTTTCGTTAGTTCGTCAATCACTCCGTGATATTGTGTAAGACATATATTGGTAACAGCGGCGGCGGTTAGGACTGAGTTATGATAACCCAAGTTGGTATCAGTTGATGATAAGATTACATAGTTCAGGTTCACTCACCTGGAAGTGTGGTTCATCGTAAATCAACTTCATCTTATTAAAATAATTCAACTTTGTTATCGGAATCTTCCCTACGTGAGCCTCGGAGACAATGTGGAAAGCTTGGTCAGTTGGCATGTAATCCATTATATTGTCCACCCGAGGCAAGTGCTTCATCATCATCATCATCACACAGCTGTGGGAACATCATATAGCCATGATCATGGTGCATCATATAGCAGAGGCAAGTATTATAGTCATGATCATGGTGCATTATATAGCAGAGGCAAGTGTTATAGTCATGATCATGGTGCATCATATAGCAGAGGCAAGTGTTATAGTCATGATTATGGTGCATCATATAGCAGAGGCAAGTGTTATAGTCATGATTATGGTGCATCATATAGCAGAGGCAAGTGTTATAGTCATGATCATGGTGCATCATATAGCAGAGGCAAGTGTTATAGTCATGATCATGGTGCATCATATAGCAGAGGCAAGTGTTATAGTCATGATTATGGTGCATCATATAGCAGAGGCAAGTGTTATAGTCATGATTATGGTGCATCATATAGCAGAGGCAAGTGTTATAGTCATGATTATGGTGCATCATATAGCAGAGGCAAGTGTTATAGTCATGATTATGGTGCATCATATAGCAGAGGCAAGTGTTATAGTCATGATTATGGTGCATCATATAGCAGAGGCAAGTATTATAGTCATGATCATGGTGCATCATATAGCAGAGGCAAGTATTATAGCCATGATTATGGTGCATCATATAGCAGAGGCAAGTATTATAGCCATGATTATGGTGCATCATATAGCAGAGGCAAGTGTTATAGTCATGATTATGGTGCATCATATAGCAGAGGCAAGTGTTATAGTCATGATCATGGTGCATCATATAGCAGAGGCAAGTGTTATAGTCATGATCATGGTGCATCATATAGCAGAGGCAAGTGTTATAGTCATGATTATGGTGCATCATATAGCAGAGGCAAGTGTTATAGTCATGATCATGGTGCATCATATAGCAGAGGCAAGTGTTATAGCCATGATCATGGTGCATCATATAGCAGAGGCAAGTATTATAGCCATGATTATGGTGCATCATATAGCAGAGGCAAGTGTTATAGTCATGATTATGGTGCATCATATAGCAGAGGCAAGTGTTATAGTCATGATTATGGTGCATCATATAGCAGAGGCAAGTGTTATAGTCATGATCATGGTGCATCATATAGCAGAGGCAAGTATTATAGCCATGATTATGGTGCATCATATAGCAGAGGCAAGTATTATAGCCATGATTATGGTGCATCATATAGCAGAGGCAAGTGTTATAGTCATGATTATGGTGCATCATATAGCAGAGGCAAGTGTTATAGTCATGATTATGGTGCATCATATAGCAGAGGCAAGTGTTATAGTCATGATCATGGTGCATCATATAGCAGAGGCAGTGTTATAGTCATGATTATGGTTGCCTCATATAGCAGAGGCAAGTGTATATAGTCTATGATTATGGTGCATCATATAGCAGAGGCAGTGTTATAGTCTGATCATGGTGCATCATATAGCAGAGGCAAGTATTATGTCATGATCATGGTGCATAATTGCAGAGGCAAGTATTATAGCATTGATCTGGTGCATCTTATAGCAGAGCAAGTTGTTATCAGTCATGATTTCTGGTTGCATCAATAGCAGAGGCAATTTGATTGTCATGATCCTGGTGCATCATATAGCTGAGGCAAGTATGATAGTCATGATCATGGTGCATCATATAGCAGAGGCAAGTATTATAGTCTTGATCATGGTGCATCATATAGCAGGTGGCAGTGTTATAGTCATGATTATGTTATGAATCATTTAGCAGAGCAAGTGTTATCAGTCATGATCATGGTCGGCATCATATAGCAGAGGCAAGTGTATAGCCATGATCATGGTGATCATATAGCAGAGGCAAGTATATAGTCATGATCATGGTGCATCATATAGCAGAGGCAAGTATTAATAGCATGATTACTGGTGCATCATATAGCAGAGGCCAGATGTTATGTCATGATCATGGTGATCTATAGGCAGAGGCATAGTATTATAGCCATGAGTTATGGTGCATCACTATAGTAGAGGCAAATGTTAGAGCCATGATTATGCTGATCTTATAAGCAGAGGAATGTGTATAGTCTGATTTATGGGGCATTCATATAGCAGAGGCAAGTATTATAGCCATGATCATGGTGCATCATATAGCAGAGGCAGTATTATTGCCGATGATCATGGTGCATCATATAGCAGAGGCAAGTCGTTATAGTCATGATCATGGTGCATCATATAGCAGAGGCAAGTGTTATAGTCATGATCATGGTGCATTATATAGCAGAGGCAAGTATTATAGCCATGATCATGGTGCATTATATAGCAGAGGCAAGTATTATAGTCATGATCATGGTGCATCATATAGCAGAGGCAAGTGTTATAGTCATGATCATGGTGCATCATATAGCAGAGGCAAGTATTATAGCCATGATTATGGTGCACCATATAGCAGAGGCAAGTGTTATAGTCATGATCATGGTGCATCATATAGCAGAGGCAAGTATTATAGCCATGATTATGGTGCATCATATAGCAGAGGCAAGTATTATAGCCATGATCATGGTGCATCATATAGCAGAGGCAAGTATTATAGCCATGATTATGGTGCATTATATAGCAGAGGCAAGTGTTATAGTCATGATCATGGTGCATCATATAGCAGAGGCAAATATTATAGCCATGATTATGGTGCATCATATAGCAGAGGCAAATATTATAGCCATGATTATGGTGCATCATATAGCAGAGGCAAGTGTTATAGTCATGATTATGGTGCATCATATAGCAGAGGCAAGTATTATAGCCATGATCATGGTGCATCATATAGCAGAGGCAAGTATTATAGTCATGATTATGGTGCATCATATAGCAGAGGCAAGTGTTATAGTCATGATTATGGTGCATCATATAGCAGAGGCAAGTGTTATAGTCATGATTATGGTGCATCATATAGCAGAGGCAAGTGTTATAGTCTTGATTATGATGCATCATACAGCAGAGGCAAGTGTTATAGTCATGATTATGGTGCATCATATAGCAGAGGCAAGTGTTATAGTCATGATTATGGTGCATCATATAGCAGAGGCAAGTGTTATAGTCATGATTATGGTGCATCATATAGCAGAGGCAAGTGTTATAGTCATGATTATGGTGCATCATATAGCAGAGGCAAGTGTTATAGTCATGATTATGGTGCATCATATAGCAGAGGCAAGTGTTATAGTCATGATTATGGTGCATCATATAGCAGAGGCAAGTGTTATAGTCATGATTATGGTGCATCATATAGCAGAGGCAAGTGTTATAGTCATGATTATGGTGCATCATATAGCAGAGGCAAATATTATAGCCATGATTATGATGCATCATATAGCAGAGGCAAGTATTATAGTCATGATTATGGTGCATCATATAGCAGAGGCAAGTGTTATAGTCATGATTATGGTGCATCATATAGCAGAGGCAAATATTATAGCCATGATTATGATGCATCATATAGCAGAGGCAAGTGTTATAGTCATGATTATGGTGCATCATATAGCAGAGGCAAGTGTTATAGTCATGATTATGGTGCATCATATAGCAGAGGCAAGTATTATAGTCATGATTATGGTGCATCATATAGCAGAGGCAAGTGTTATAGTCATGATTATGGTGCATCATATAGCAGAGGCAAATATTATAGCCATGATTATGATGCATCATATAGCAGAGGCAAGTGTTATAGTCATGATTATGGTGCATCATATAGCAGAGGCAAATATTATAGTCATGATTATGGTGCATCATATAGCAGAGGCAAGTATTATAGTCATGATTATGGTGCATCATATAGCAGAGGCAAGTATTATAGCCATGATTATGGTGCATCATATAGCAGAGGCAAGTATTATAGCCATGATTATGGTATATTGTTGAATCATATAGCACGGTGAAGTCTCCATATTCCAGGTTAATGGTAGGTAATAAGGTTTATTCCGAATGTAGTCAAGATGAATTAAAGTTAACAACATCCAAACACCTGTATCACCTTTGTGACTATAATAGTGGCTCTGTCACACCCACACCTTACATAATTCCTTCTACTGTGAATCCACTTCAGTATTCTGTTTCCATCAATATGGATGTCTAACTGCCGCCGAACAAGATAAGAAACTAAATCTACCAACAATAATTACTCGGCAATTACAGCTCAAATATTTGTAGCTCAAATTAAAACAGTGCAATACTCTGAGCAGTTGAGGGAAGTGGAGTGTATAGAGAACACACGATCTACTGCTCTATATTTCAAGACATTATAGGCCATAAGGGAATGAAAGACTTCCGTGGGAGTATTGGGGGAGGGGGGGTATGAGAGGCGACACACGACCACCAACATTATTTCCACCTGGAATAGAGTTTAAATAGGCATAGTTTAAAGACAGTTGCAAACTTAACTATCAACATTGTAGGACGACCCCCTCCACTGATAGCGTGGTGTTGGTGGGTGAGGCGCCCAGCGTGGTGTTGGCGAGTGAGGCCACCAGCGTGTTGTTGTGGGTGAGGCGGCCAGCGTGGTGTTGGCGGGTAAGGCCACCAGCGTGGTGTTGGTTGGTGAGGTGATCAACGTGGTGTTGGTGGATGAAGCGCGCAGTGTGTCATTGATGGATGAGGCGGCCAGCGTAGTGTTAGTGGGAGAGGCGGCTACAGTGATATTGGTGGGTGAGGCGGGCAATTTGGTGTTGGTGAGTGAAGCAGCCAGCGTGGTGTCACCTTATGAGGTTGCCAGTGTGGTGTTCATGGGCGAGGCGGGCAGCGTGGTTTTGGTGGGTGAAGTTGCCAGTGAGGTGTTCGTAGGTGAGGCGGCCAGCGTGGTGTTGGTGGGAGAGGCGGCCAGCATGGTGATGGTTTGTGAGGCATCCAGCGTGATGTTGGTAGGCGAGAATGCCAACGTGTTGTTTGTGGGTGAGGCGCGCAATGTGGTGTTGGTGGATGAGGCGGCCAGCATGGTGTTGGTGGGTGAGACGGCCAGCATGGTGTTGGTGGGTAAGGCGGCGAGCGTGGTGTTGGTGAGCGAGGCGGCAAGAGTGGTGTTAGTGGGTGAGGTAGCCAGCGTGATGTTGGTGGGTGAGGCGGCCAGAAAGGTGTTGGTGGGTGAGGCGGCCAGCGAGGTGTTGGTGAGTGAGGCGGCCTGCGTGGTGTTAGTGGGATAGTGGCCAGCGTGATGTTGGCGGGTGAGGCGGCCAGCGTGGTGTTGGTCTGTCAGGGATACAATGTGAAGTTGCTGGGTGAGGCGGCCAGTGTGGTGATTGTGGGCGATGTGGTATTGGTGGGTGAGCCGCGCAATTTGGTGTTGGTGGGTGAAGCGGCCAGATTGGTATTGCTATGTGAGGCGGCCAGCGTTGTATCGGTGGACGGGGTGGGCAGCGTGGTGTTGGTGGGTGAAGCAGCCAACGAGGTGTTGGTGGGTGAGATGAAAACGCGGTGTTAGTGGGTGAGATGAAAACGCGATGTTGGTGGGTGAGATGAAAACGCGATGTTTATGAGAGAAGCTGCAAGGGTGGTGTGATGGGTGAGGCGGCCAGAGTGGTGTTAGTGGGTGAGGCGCGCAATGTGGTGTTGGTGGGTGAGCCGCGCAATGTGGCGTTGATGGGTGAGGCGACCAGCGTAGAGTTGGAAGATGAGGCGGCCAGCGTGGTGTTGGCGGGTGAGGCCACCAGCGTGGTGTTGGTGGTTGAGGCGACCAGCGTGGTGTTGGTGGATGAGGCGCGCAGTATGGTATTGGTGGATGAGGCGGACAGCGTGGTGTTTGTGGGGGAGGCGGCCAGCGTGGTATTGGTGGGTGTGGTGGGCAATTTGGTGTTGGTGGGTGAAGTGGCCAGCGTGGTGTTGGTGAGCGAGGCGGGCAGCGTGGTGTTGCTTGGTGAGGCGGGCAGCGTGGTGTTGATGGGTGAAGCTGCCAGCGAGGTGTTGGTAGGTGAGGCGGCCAGCGTAGTGATGGCGGGAGAGGCAGCCAGCGTGGTGTTGGTTTGTGAGGCATCCAGCGTGATGTTGGTAGGAGAGGCGGCCAACGTGTTGTTGGTGGGTGAGGCGCGCAATGTGGTGTTGGTGGGCGAGGCGGCGAGCGTGGTGTTGGTAGGTGAGGCGCGCAATGTGATATTGGTGGATGAGGCGGACAGTGTGGTGTTTGTGGGGGAGGCGGCCAGCATGGTATTGGTGGGTGAGGTGGGCAATTTGGTGTTGGTGGGTGAAGTGGCCAGCGTGGTGTTGGTGGGCGAGGCGGGCAGCGTGATGTTGGTGGGTGAAGCTGCCAGCGAGGTGTTGGTAGGTGATGTGGCCAGCGTGGTGTTGGTTTGTGAGGCATCCAGTGTGATGTTGGTAGGCGAGGCGGCCAACGTGTTGTTAGTGGGTGAGGCACGCAATATGGTGTTGGTGGGTGAGGCGACCAGAATGGTGATGGTGGTTGAGGCGGCCAGTGTGGTGTTTGTGGGCGAGGCGGCGAGCGTGGTATTGGTAGGTGAGGCTGCAGGCGTAGTGTTGATGGGTGAGGCGGCCAGAGTGGTGTTGGTGGGCGAGGTGGCCAGCGTGGTGTTGGTGGGTGAGGTGGCCAGCGTGGTGTTTCTTTGTGAGGCGACCAGCGTGGTGTTGGTGGGCGAGGCGGCCAGAGTGGTGTGGGTGGGTGAGGGGGCCAGCATGGTGTTGGTGGGAGAGTCTGTTAGCGTGGTGTTGGCGGGAGAGTCTGCTAGCGTGGTGTTGGTGGGAGAGTCTGCTAGCATGGTGTTGCTTTCTGAGGCGTCCACAGTGTTGTTGGTAGGCGAGGCGGCCAACGTGGTGTTGGTAGGTGAGGCGCGTAATGTGGTCTTGGTGGGTGAGGCGGTCAGCGTGGTGTTGGCGGGTGAGGCGGCCAGCATAGTGCTGATGGGTTAGGCTGCCAGTGTGGTGTTGGTTTGGGAGGTTGCCGGCGTGGTGTTGGTGGGCGAGACGGTGAGCGCGGTGTTGGAGAGTGAAACTGCAGGCGTTGTGTTGATGGGTGAGGCTGTTAGCGTGATGTTGGCGGGTGAGGCTACCAGGGTGGTATTGGTGGGTGAGGCGGCCCTAGTGGTTGTTGGTGGGTGAGGCGGCCAGCGAGGTGTTCGTGGGTAAGGCGGCCAGCTTGGTTTAGTGGGTGAGTTGGCCAGCGTGGTGTTGACGGGTGAGGCGGCCAGTGTGGTTTTCATGGGTGAGACAGCCAGCTTGGTGTTGGTGGACGAGGCGGCCAGCGTGGTGTTGGTGTGTGAGGCGGCCAGTGTGGTGTTGGTGGGTGAGGCAGCCAGTGTGGTGTTCATGGGAGAGGCACGAAATGTGGTGTTGGTGGGTGAGGCGGCCAGTGTGGTGTTTGTGAGGGAGGCGGCCAGCGTGGTATTGGTGGGTGAGGCAGCCAGCGTGGTGTTCATGGGAGAGGCACGAAATGTGGTGTTGGTGGGTGAGGCGGCCAGTGTGGCGTTTGTGAGGGAGGCGGCCAGCGTGGTATTGGTGGGTGAGGCAGCCAGTGTGGTGTTCATGGGAGAGGCACGAAATGTGGTGTTCGTGGGTGAGGCGGCCAGTGTGGCGTTTGTGGGGGAGGCGGCCAGTGTGGTATTGGTGGGTAAGGCGCCCAATGTGGTGTTGATGGGTGAGGCGCCCAATGTGGTGTTGGTGGGTGAGGCGGCCAGCGTGGTATTGGTGGATGAGGCGCTCAGCATGGTGTTGGTGGGTGAGGAGGCCAGTGTGGTGTTGGTTTGAGAAGTGGCCGGCGTTGTGTTGCTGGGCGAGGCGGCAAGCGTGGTGTTGGTGGGTGAGGCAGCCAGCGTAGTGTTGGTGGACGATGCGGCCAGCGTGGTGTTGATGGGTGAGGCGGCCATAGTGGTTGTTGGTTGGTGAGGCGGCCAGCGAGGTGTTCGTGGGTAAGGCGGCCAGCTTGATTTGGTGGGTGAGTCGGCCAGCGTGGTGTTGACGGGTGAGGCGGCCGGTGTGGTTTACGTGGGTGAGACAGCCAGCTTGGTGTTGGTGGACGAGGCGGCCAGCGTGGTGTTGGTGGGTGAGGCAGCCAGCGTGGTGTTCATGGGAGAGGCGCGAAATGTAGTGTTGGTGGGTGAGGTGGCCAGCGTGGTGTTTGTGAGCGTGGCGGCCAGCGTGGTATTGGAGGGTGAGGCGCCCAGCGTGGTGTTGGTGGGTGAGGCGGCCAGTGTGGTGTTGGTTTGAGAAGTGGCCAGCGTTGTGTTGCTGGGTGAGGCGGCAAGCGTGGTGTTGGTGGGTGAGGCAGCCAGCGTGATGTTGGTGGGTGAGACGGCCAGCGTGGTTATGGTGGGTGAGGTGGCCAGCTTGGTGTTGGTGGGTGAGGCGGCCAGCGTGGTGTTGGTGGGTGTTGCGGCAAAGTTGGTGTTTTTGGACGAGGCGGCCAGCGTGGTGTTGGTGGGTGAGGCAGCCACCGTGGTGTTGGTGGACGATGCGGCCAACGTGGTATTGGTGGGTGAGGCGGCCATAGTGGATGTTGGTTGGTGAGGCGGCCAGCGAGGTGTTCGTGGGTAAGGCGGCCAGCTTGGTTTGGTGGGTGAGTCGGCCAGCGTGGTGTTGACAGGTGAGGCGGCCGGTGTGGTTTACGTGGATGAGACAGCCAGCTTGGTGTTGGTGAACAAGGCGGCCAGCGTGATGTTCGTGGGTGAGGCGGCCAGAGTGGTGTTGGTGGGTGAGGTGGCCAGAGTGGTGTTGGTGGGTGAGGCGGCCAGTGTGGTGTTGGTGGGTGCAGCGGCAAACGTGGTGTTGGTGGACGAGGCGGCCAGCGTGGTGTTGGTGTGGACGAGGCGGCCAGCGTGGTGTTGGTGGGTGAGGCAGCCAGCGTGGTGTTCATGGGAGAGGCGCGAAATGTAGTGTTGGTGGGTGAGGTGGCCAGCGTGGTGTTTTTGGGCGTGGCGGCCAGCGTGGTATTGGAGGGTGAGGCGCCCAGCGTGGTGTTGGTGGGTGAGGCGGCCAGTGTGGTGTTGGTTTGAGAAGTGGCCAGCGTTGTGTTGCTGGGTGAGGCGGCAAGCGTGGTGTTGGTGGGTGAGGCAGCCAGCGTGGTGTTGGTGGGTGAGAGGCCACCGTGGTTATGGTGGGTGAGGTGGCCAGCTTGGTGTTGGTGGGTGAGGCGGCCAGCGTGGTGTTGGTGGGTGCAGCGGCAAACATGGTGTTGGTGGACGAGGCGGCCAGCGTGGTGTTGATGGGTGAGACGGCCAGAGTGGTGTTGGTGGGTGAGGTGGCCAGCTTGGTTTTGGTGGGTAAAGCGGCCAGCGTGGTGTTGGTGGGTGCAGCGGCAAACATGGTGTTGGTGGACGAGGCGGCCAGCGTGGTGTTGGTGGGTGAGGCAGCCAGAGTGGTGTTCATGGGAGAGGCGCGAAATGTGGTGTTGGTGGGTGAGGCGCCCAATGTGGTGTTGGTGGGTGAGGCGGCCAGCGTGGTATTGGTGGGTGAGGCACTCATTATGGTGTTGGTGGGTGAGGAGGCCAGTGCGGTGTTGGTTTGAGAAGTGGCCGGCGTTGTGTTGCTGGGCGAGGCGGCAAGCGTGGTATTGGTGGGTGAGGCAGCCAGCGTGGTGTTGGTGGTTGAGGCGCCCAATGTGGTGTTGGTGGGTGAGGCGGCCAGCGTGGTATTGGTGGATGAGGCGCTCAGCATGGTGTTGGTGGGTGAGGAGGCCAGTGTGGTGTTGGTTTGAGAAGTGGCCGGCGTTGTGTTGCTGGGCGAGGCGGCAAGCGTGGTGTTGGTTGGTGAGGCAGCCAGCTTGGTGTTGGTGAACGAGGCGGCCAGCGTGGTGTTGATGGGTGAGGCGGCCAGAGTGGTGTTGGTGGGTGAGGTGGCCAGTTTGGTGTTGGTGGATGAGGCGGCCAGCGTGGTGTTGGTGGGTGCAGCGGCAAACTTGGTGTTGGTGGACGAGGCGGCCAGCGTAGTGTTGGTGGGAGAGGCAGCCAGCGTGGTGTTCATGGGAGAGGCGCGAAATGTGGTATTGGTGGGTGAGGTGGCCAGCGTGGTGTTTGTGGGCGTGGCGGCCAGCGTGGTATTGGAGGGTGAGGCGCCCAGCGTGGTGTTGGTGGGTGAGGCGGCCAGTGTGGTGTTGGTTTGAGAAGTGGCCAGCGTTGTGTTGCTGGGCGAGGCGGTAAGCGTGGTGTTGGTAGGTGAGGCGGCCAGCGTGATGGTGGACGAGGCGGTCAGCGTGGTATTGGCGGGTGAGGTGGCCAACGTGGTGTTGGTAGGTGAGGCGCGCAATGTGGTGTTGGTGGGTGAAGCGGCCAGTGTGGTGTTGCTTTGTGATTCGGTCAGCGTGGTGTTGATGGGAGAAGCTGCCAGCGAGGTGTTGGTAGGTGATGCTGCCACCATCGCATTGGTGGGTGAAGCGGCCAGAGATGTGTTGGTGGGTGAGGCGGCCAGAGAAGCGTTGGTGGGTGAGGTGGCCAGAGATGTGTTGGTGGGTGAGGCGGCCTGGGAAGTTTTGGTGGGTGAGGTGGCCAGTGTGGTGTTGGTTTGGGAGGTGTTGGTAGGAAAGGCGTCGAGCCTGGTGTTCTTAGGTAAGGCTGCAAGCATGGTGTTGTTATGTGAGGCGGTCAGCGTGGTGTTGGCGGGTGAGGCTGCCGTTGTGGTATTGGTGGGTGAGGCTGCCGTTGTGGTATTGGTGGGTGAGGCAGCCAGAGTGGTGTTGGTGGGTGAGGCGGCCAGCGTGGTGTTGCTGGGTGAGGTGGCCAGCATGGTGTTGGTGGGCGAAGCGGCAAGCGTGTTGTTGGTAGGCGAGGCGGCCAACGTGGTGTTGGCAGGTGAGGCGCGCAATGTGGTGTTGGTGGGTGAGGCGGCCAGCATGGTGTTGGTGGGTGAGGCTGCCAGTATGCTGTTGGTGGGTGAGGTGGCCAGTGTGGTGTTGGTTTGGGAGGTGGCCGGCGTGGTGTTGGTGGGTGAGGCGGTGAGCTTGGTGTTGGTGGGTGAGGCTTACAGCGTGGTATTGGTAGGTGAGGCGCCCAGGGTGGTGTTGGTGTGTGAGGCGTCCAGCGTGGTGTTGTTGGGTGAGGCGGCCAACGTGGTATTGGTGGGCGAAGTAACCAGCGTGGTGTTGTTGGGCGAGGTGGCCAGTGTGGCAGCCAACGTGGTGTTTGTTGCCGCGGCGGCCAGCGTGGTATTGGTAGGTGAACCGAGCAATGTGGTGTTGGTTGGTGAGGCGGCCAGCGTGGTCTTGCTTTATGAGGCGGCCAGCGCAGAGTTGGTGGTTGAAGCTATGAGCGAGGTGTTGGTGGGTGAGGCGGCCAGCGTGGTGTCGGTTTGTGAGGCGTCCAGCGTGATGGTGGTAGGCGAGGCGGCCAGTGTGGTGTTGGTGGATGAGGCGCGCAATGTGGTGTTTGGGTGAGGCGGCCAGCGTGGTGTTGGTAGGTGAGGCGGCCAGCATGGTCTTGGTGGGTGAGGTGACCAGTGTGGTGTTGGTTTGGGAGGTGGCCGGTATGGTGTTGGTAGGCGAGGCGGCGAGCGTGGTTTTGGTAGGTAATGCTGCAAGCGTGGTGTTAATGAGTGAGGCGGCCAGCGTGGTGTTGGCGGGTGAGGCTGCCAGCGTCGTATTGGTCGGTGGGGCGGCCAGAGTGGTGTTAGCGGGTGAGGTGGACAGCATGGTGTTGGTGGGCGAGGCGGCCAGCGTGCTATTGGTGGGTGAGGCGCGCAATGTGTTTCTGGTCGGTGAATCGACCAGCGCGGTGTTGGCGGGTGAGGCGGCCAGCGGAGTATTGGTGGTTGAGGCAGCCAGCGTGGCGTTACTGGGTAAGGCGGTAAGCGTGGTGCTGGTGGGTGAGACCCGCAATGTGGTGTTAGTTGGTGAGGCGGCCAGTGTGGTGTTGGTGGATGAGGCGTGCAACATGGTGTTTTTGGGTGAGGTGGCCAGCGTGGTGTTGGTGGGTAAGGCGGCCAGCGTGGTGATGGAGAATGAGGCGGCCAGTGTGGTGTTGGTGGCCGAGGCGGCCAGCATGGTGTTGGTGGGCGAGGTGGCCAAGGTGGTGTCGTTTAACGAGGTGGCCAGCGTGGTGTTGGTTAGGGCGAGGCAGCCAACGTGGACTTGGTCAGTGAAGCGGTCAGCGTGGTGTTGGCGGGTGAGGCGGCCAGCGGAGTATTGGAGGTTGAGGCAGCCAGCGTGGTGTTAGTAGATAAGGCGGTAAGCGCTGTGTTGGTAGGTGAAACCCGCAACGTGGTGTTAGTGGGTGAGGCGGCCAGCGTGGTGTTGGTGGGTGAGACGTGCAACATGGAGTTTTTGGCTGGGGTGGCCAGCGTGGTGTTAGTGGGTGAGGTGGCCATCATGGCGTTGGTGAGTGAGACGTGCAACATGAAGTTTTTGGCTGAGGTGGCCAGCGTGGTGTTGGTTAGGGAGGCGACCAGTGTGGTGTTTGCGGGCGAGGCTGCCAGCGTGGTGTTGGTGGGTGAGCCGCGCAATGTGTTTCTTGCGGTTAAGGCGGCTAGCGTGGTGCTGGTGGGTGAGGCTGTCACCATCGCATTGGTGGGTGAAGCGGCCAGAGATGTGTTAGTGAGTGAGGCGGCCAGGGAAGCGTTGGTGGGTGAGGTGGCCAGAGATGTGTTGGTGGGTGAGGCGGCCAGGGAAGTGTTGGTGGGTGAGGTGGCCAGTGTGGTGTTGGTTTGGGAGGTGTTGGTAGGAAAGGCGTCGAGCCTGGTGTTCTTAGGTAAGGCTGCAATTATGGTGTTGTTATGTGAGGCGGTCAGCGTGGTGTTGGCGGGTGAGGCTGCAATTGTGGTATTGGTGGGTGAGGCAGCCAGAGTGGTGTTGGTGGGTGAGGTGGTCAGCATGGTGTTGGGGGGCGAGGCGGCCAGCGTGCTATTGGTGGGTGAGGCGCGCAATGTGTTTCTGGTGGGTGTAGCGGCCAGCGTAGTGTTAGCGGGTGAGGCGGCCAGCGGAGTATTGGTGGTTGAGACGGCCAGCGTGGTGTTAGTGGATAAGGTGGTAAGCGTGGTGTTGGTGGGTGAGACCCGAAATGTGGTGTTAGTGTGTGAGGCGGCCAGCGTGGTGTTGGTGGGAGAGGCATGCAACATGGTATTTTTGGGTGAGGTGGCAAGCGTGGTGATGGTGGGTGAGGCAGCCAGTGTGGTGTTGGAGAGTGAGGCGGCCAGTGTGGTATTGGTGGCTGAGGCGTCCAGCGTGGTGTTGGTGGGCGAGACGGCCAAGATAGTGTTGTTGGGCGAGGTGGCTAGCGTGGTGTTGGTTAGGGAGGCGACCAGCGTGGTGTTTGTGGGCGTAGTGGCCAGCGTGGTATTGGTGGATGAGGCGTGCATTGTGTTCCTTGCGGGTAAGGCGGCCAGCGTGGTGTTGGCGGGTGAGGCTGCCACCATCGTATTGGTGGGTGAGGCGCCCCGAGTGGTGTTGGTGGGTGAGGCGACCAGCGAAGTGTTGGTGAGTGAGGCGGCCAGCGTGGTCTTGGTGGACGAGGCGGCGAGCATGGTGTTGTTGGGTGAGGCAACCAGCGTGATATTTCTAGGTGAATCGCGCAATGTGGTGTTGGTGGGTGAGGCGGCCAACGTGGTGTTTCTGGGCAAGGCGGCCAGCATAGTACTGGTAGGTGAGGCGCACAATTTGGTGTTGGTGGGTAAGTCGGCCAGCATGGTGTTGGTGGGAGAGGCGGCCAGAGTGGTGTTGGTTTGTGAGGCGTCCAGCGTGATGGTAGGCGAGGCAACTAACGTGGTGTTGGTGGGTGAGGCGCGCAATGTAGTGTTGGTGTGTGAGGCGGCCAGCTCGGTGTTGGTGGGTGAGGCAGCTAGCATGGTGTTGGTGGGTGAAAAGGCCAGTTTGATGTTGGTTTAGGAGGTGTCCGGCGTGGTGTTGGTGGGCGAGGAGGTAAGCGTGGTGTTGGTAGGTGAAGCTGCAAGCGCGGTGTTTATGGGTGGGCCTGCCATCGTGGTATTACTTTGTGAGGCAGCCAGAGTGGTGTTGGTGGGCAAGGTGGGGAGCTTGGTGTTGGTGGGTGAAGCTGCCGGCGAGGTGTTGGTGGGTGAGGCGGCCAGCAAGGTGTTGGTATGACAAGCGGCCAGCGAGATATTGGTTTGTGAAGCGTCCAGCGAGGTTGGTAGACCAGGCGGCCAAGGTGTTGTTGGGTGAGGCGCGCAATGTGGTGCTGGTGGGTGAGGCGTCGTGCATGACGTTGGTGGGAGAGGCGGCCAGCTTGGTGTTGGTGGGTGAGGCGCGCAATGTGGTGTTGGTGGGTGAGTCGGCCAGCGTGGTGTTGGTGGGAGAGGCGGACAGCGTGGTGTTGGTGGGAGAGGCGGAGAGCAAGGTGTTGGTTTGTGAGGCGTCCAACGTGATATTGGTAGGCAAGGCAGCCAACTTGGACTTGGTGGGTGAGGTGCGCAATGTGGTGTTGGTGGTGAGGCGGCCAGCATGGTGTTGGTGGGTGAGGCGGCCATCATGGTGTTGGTGGGTAAGGAAGCCAGTATGGTGTTGGTCTGGGAGGTGTCTGGCGAGGTGTTGGTGGGCGAAGCGGTAAGGATGGTGTTGGTGGGTGAGGCTGCAAGCATGGAGTTGATGTGTGAGTCGGCCAGCGTGGTTTTGCTCTGTGAGGCGGCCAGCGTGATGTTGGTGGGCGAGGCGGGCAGCTTGGTGTTGAGAGGTGAAGCTGCCAGCGAGGTGTTGGAAGGTGAGGCGGCCAGCGTGGTTGTTTTTTGAGGCGTCCAGCGTGATGTTGGTACGCGAGGCGGCCAGCGTGGTGTTGGTGTGTGATGCGCGCAATGTGGTGTTGGTGGGTGAGAAGGCAAGTGTGGTGTTGGTTTCCGAGGTAGCCCGCGTGGTGTTCGTGGGCGAGACGGCAAGCGTGGTGTTGGTAGGTAAGGCTACAAGCGTTTTGTTGATGGGTGAGTGAGGCGGCCAGAATGGTGTTGATGGTTAAGGCTGACAGCTTGGTATTGGTGGGTGAGGAGGCCAGAGTGGTGTTGGTGGGTGAGGCGGCCTGCGTGGTGTTGGTAGGTAAGGCTACAAGCGTTTTGTTGATGGGTGAGTGAGGCGGCCAGAATGGTGTTGATGGTTAAGGCTGACAGCTTGGTATTGGTGGGTGAGGAGGCCAGAGTGGTGTTGGTGGGTGAGGCGGCCTGCGTGGTGTTGGAGGGCAAGGCGGCCAGCGTGGTGTTTGCAGATGAGGCGGCCAGCGTGGTGTTGGTGGTTGAGGCGGCCAGCAAGGTGTTTGTGGGCGAGGCAGCCAGCGTGGTATTGGTGGGTGAGTCACTCAATGAGTTTTTGGTGGGTGAGGCGGCCAGCTTGGTGTTGGTGGGTGAGGCGGCCAGCGTGGTGTTGATGGATGAAGTGGCCAGCGTGGTGCTGGCGGGTGAGGCGGCCAGCTTGGCGTCGATGGGTGAGGCGGCCAGCGTGGTGTTCGTGGCCGAGGCGGCCAGCGAGACGTTGGGGGATGAGGGGTGCACTCTGGTTTTTGTGGGTGAGGCGGCCAGTGTGGTGTTTGTGGAAGAGGCGGCCAGCGTGGTATTGGTGCTTGAGTCGGGCAATGTGGTGTTGGTGGGTGAGGCTGCAATCATGGCGTTGATGGGTAAGTCGGCCAGAGTGGTGTTCCTGGCCGAGGCGGCCAGCGTGGTGTTGGTGGATGAGGAGCGCAATGTTGTTTATGTGGGTGAGGCGGCCAGCGTGGTGTTTGTGGACGAGGCGGCCAGCGTGGCATTGGTGGCTCAGGCAGGTAATTTGGTGTTGGTAGGTGAGGCAGCCAGTGTGGAATGCTTCGTGCGGCGACCAGCGTGGTGTTGGTAGGGGAGGCGGGCAGCCTGGTGTTGGTGGGTGAAGATGCCAGCAAGGTGTTGGTGGGTGAGGCGCGCAATGTGGTGTTGGTGGGTGAGCCGGCCAGCGTGGTGTTAGTGGTAGAGGCGGCCAGCGTGCTGTTGGTTTCTGTGGCGTCCAGCGTGATGTTGGTAGGCGAGGCGGCCAGCATGATGTTGTTGGGTTAGGCGCGCAATGTGGTGTTGGTTTGGGAGGTGGCCGACGTGATGTTGGTGGGCAAGGCGGCGAGCGTGGTGTTGATGGGTGAGGCTGCAAGCAAGGTCTTGATGGGTGAGGCGGCCAGCGTGGTGTTGGCGGGTTAGGCTGCCAGCGTGGTGTTGGTGGATGAGATGGCCAGAGTGGTGTTGGTGGTGATTTAGGCGGCCAGCGAGGTGTTGGTGGGTAAGGCGGCCAGCGTGGTATTGGTGCGTTAGACGGGTAGCGAGGTATTGGCGGGTGGGGCAGCCAACGTATTGTTGGTGGATGCGTCGGCCAGCGTGGTGTTGGCGGGTGAGGCTGCCAGCGTGTTGTTGGTGGGTAAGGCAGCCAGCTTGGTGTCAGTGGACGAGGCGGCAAGCGTGGTCTTGGTGGATGAGGAGCGCAATGTGGTGTTAGTGGGTGAGACAGCCAGAGTGGTATTTGTGAGCGAGGTGGCCAACGTGGTATTGGTGGGTGAGGCGTACAATGTGATGTTGGTGGGTGAGGTGGCCAACGTGGTGTTGGTGGGTGAGGCAGCCAGCGTGGTATTGGTTTTTGAGGCGTCCAGCGTGGTGTTGGTTGGCGAGGCGGCCAGGGTGGTGTTGGTGAGTGAGGCGGCCAGCGTGGTGTTGGTGGGTGAGACGGGTAACGAGGTATTGACGGGTGAGACAACCAAAGTATTGTTGGTGGGTGTGTCGGCCAGCGTAGTGTTGGCGGGTGAGGCGACCAGCGTGATGTTGGTGGGTGAGGCGGCCAGCGTGGTGTTGGTGGACGAGGCGGCAAGAGTGGTCTTGGTGGGTGAGGAGCGCAATGTGATGTTAGTGGGTGAGGCGGCCAGAGTGGTGTTTGTGGGCTAGGTGGCCAACGTGTATTGGTGGGTAAGGCGTACAATGTGATGTTGGTGGGTGAGGCGGCCAGCGTGGTGTTGCTTTGTGAGGCAGCCAGCGGGGTGTTTGTGGGCTTTGCGGCCAGAGTGGTATTGGTTTTTGAGGCGTCCAGCTTGATGTTGGTGGGCGAGGCGGCCAGCGTGGTGTTGGTGGGTGAGGCGCGCAATGTGATGTTGGTGGGTGAGGCGGCCAGCGTGGTATTGGAGGGTAAGGCGCCCAGCGTGGTGCTGGTTGGCGAGGCGGCAAGGGTGGTGTTGGTGAGTAAGGCGGCCAGCGTGGTGTTGGTGGGTGAGACGGGTAACGAGGTATTGACGGGTGAGGCAGCCAAAGTATTGTTGGTGGGTGTGTCAGCCAGCGTGATGTCGGCAGGTGAGGCGGCCAGCGTGGTGTTGATGGGTGAGGCGGTCAGCGTGGTGTTGGTGGACGAGGCAGCAAGCGTGGTCTTGGTGGATGGGGAGCGTAATGTGGTGTTAGTGGGTGAGACAGCCAGAGTGGTGTTTGTGAGCGAGGTGGCCAACGTGGTATTGGTGGGTGAGGCGTATAATGTGATGTTGGCGGGTGAGGCGGCCAGCGTGGTGTTACTTTGTGAGGCAGCCAGCGGGGTGTTTGTGGGCTTTGCGGCCAGCGTGGTATTGGTTTTTGATGCGTCCAGCATGATGTTCGTGGGCGAGGCGGCCAACGTGGTGTTGGTGGGTAAGGCGGCTAGCGTGGTGTTGGAGGGTGAGGCGGCCAGCATGGTGTTGGTGGGTGAGGTGGCCAGTGTTGTATTGGGTTGGAAGGTGGCCGGCGTGTGTTGGTAGGCGAGGCGAAGAGCATGGTGTTGATGGTTGAGGCTGCAAGCGTGGTGTTGTGTATGGGTGAGATGGCCAGCGTGGTGTTGGCGGGTAAGGCTGCTAGCGAGGTATTGGAGGGTGAGGCGGCCAGAGTGGTGTTGGTGGGTAAGGCGGCCATCGTGGTGTTGGTGGGTGAGGTGGCCATCGTGTTGTTGGTGGGCGAGGCGGCCAGTGTGATGTTGGTGGGCGAAGCGGCCAGCGTGGTGTTGGTGGGTTAGGCGCGCAATGTGGTCTTGGTGGGTGAGGTGGCCAGCGTGGTATTGGTGGGTGATGCTGCCAGCGTGGTATTGGAGAGTGAGGCGTCCAGAGTGGTGTTGGTGGGTGAAGCGGCCAGGGTATTGATGGTGGGTGAGGATGGTGGTGTTGCTGGATGAGGCGGCTAGCATGGTTTTGGTGGGAGTGGCGGCCAATGTGGTGTTGGTGCGTGAGGCGGCCAGCGTGGTGTTGGTGCGTGAGGCGGCCAGCGTGGTGTTTGTGGGCAAGGTGGCCAGCGTGGTATCGGTGGGTGAGGAACAGTGTATTTTTTTTGGGTGAGACGGCCAGCGTGGTGTTTGTGGGCGAGGCGATGAGCGTGGTATTGGTAGGTGAGGTGCGCAATGTGTTTTTGTTGGGCGAGGTGGCCAGCTTGTTATTAGTGCGTCAGTCTACCAGCGTGGTATGGGAGGGTGAGGCGGCCAGAGTGGTGTTGCTGGGTGAGGCGGCCAGCCAGGTGTTGGTGGGTGAGGCGGCCTGAGTGATGTTGGTTGGCGAGGCGGACAGCGTAGTTTTGGTGGTCAACTCGGCCAGCGTGGCGTTGATGGGTGAGGCTTCCAGCTTGGTGATGGTGGGTGAGGCGGCCAGCGTGGTGTTGGTGAGTGAAGCTGCCAGCAAGGTGTTGGTGGGTGAGGCGGCCAACGTGGAATTAGTGGGTGAGGCAGCCAGCGTGGTGTTGGTGAGTGAAGCTACCATCGAGGCGTTGGTGGATGAGGCGGCCAACGTGGTATTGATGGGTTAGGTGTACAATGGGATGTTGGTTGGCGAGGCGGCCAGCGTGGTGCGTCATTGTGAGGCGGCCAGCATAGTGTTGCTCTGTGAGGCGGCCAGCATAGTGTTGCTCTGTGAGGCGGCCAGCGTGGTGTTGGTGGGCGAGGCGGGCAGCTTGGTGTTGGTGGGTGAAGCTGCCAGCGAGGTGTCGGTAGGTAAGGCAACCAGCTTGGTGTTGGTGGGAGAGGCGGCCAGCGTGGTGCTGGTTTTTGAGGCGTCCAGCGTGATGTTGGTAGGCGCGGCGGCCAACGTGCTGTTGGTGGGTGAGGCGCACAATGTGGTGTTGGTAGGTGATTCGGCCTGCATGGTGTTGTTGGGTGAGGCGGCCAGCATGGTGTTGGTGGGTGAGGCGGAGATTTTGGTGTTGGTTTGGGAGGTGGCCGGCGTGGTGTTGGTGGGCGAGGTGGCGAGCTTGGTGTTGTTGTGTGAAGCTGCAAGCTTGGTGTTGATGGGGGAGGCGGCCAGCGTGGTGTTGGCGGGTGAGGCTGCCACCGTGGTGTTTCATCGTGAGGCGGCCAGCGTGGTATTGGTGGGTGAGGCGCGCAATGTTTTATTTCTTTTTTTTTTCTCGGTGAGGCGGCCAGAGTGGTGTTAGTTGGCGAGGCGGTCAGCATGGTATAGGTTGGTGAGGCTGCAAGCGTGGTATTTGAGGGTGAGGCTGCCAGCGTAGTATTGCAGGGTGAGGCGGCTAGCGTAGTGTTGGTTGGCGAGGCGGCCAAGGTAGTATTGGTGGGTGAGGCCGCCAGCGTGGTGTTGGTGAGCGTGGCGGCCTACGTGGTGTTGTTGGGTGAAGCAGCCAGCGTGGAGTTCCTGGATGAGGCGCGCAATATGGTGTTGGTGGGTGAGGCGGCCAGAGTGGTGATTCTGGGCAAGTCGGCGAGCGTGGTATTGTTGGGTGAGGCTCGCAAAGTGGTGTTGATGGGTGAGTAGGCCAGCGTGGTGTTGGTGGGAGAAGCGGCCAGAGTGGTGTTGGTTTGTCAGGCGTCCAGCGTTATGGCAGGCGAAGCAGCCAACATGGTGTTGGTGGGTGAGGCGCTCAATGTGATGTTGGTGTGTGAGGCTGTCAGCTTGGTGTTGGTGGTTGAGGCAGCCAACATGGCGCGGGTGGGTGAAAAGGCTATTGTGGTGTTGCTTTGGAAGGTGGCCGGCGAGATGTTGGTGGGCGAGGCGGCCAGATTGGTGTTAGTGGGACAGGCGGCCAGCGGGGTGTTGGTGGGACAGGCGGCCAGCGTGGTGTTGGTGGGACAGGCAGCCAGCGTGGTGTTGGTGGGACAGGCGGCCAGCGTGGTGTTGGTGGGACAGGCGGCCAGCGTGGTGTTGGTGGGACAGGCGGCCAGCGTGGTGTTGGTAAGACAGGCGGATAGAGGGATGTTGGTTTGTGAGGCGTCCAGCGTGATGTAGGTAGACGAGGCGGCCAACGTGGTATTGGCGGGTGAGGCTGACAGTGTGGTATTGTTGGGTGAGGCGGCCATAGTGGTGTTGGTGGGTGAGGCGGCCTGCGTGGTGTTGGTGGGGAGGGCAGCCAGCGTGGTGTTGGTGGGCGAGGCGGCCAGTATGCTGTTGGTGGGTAAGGTGGCCAGCAAGGTGTTTGTGGGCGAGGCAGCCAGCGTGGTATTGGTGGGTGAAGCGCACAATGTGTTTTTGGAGGGTGAGGCGGCCAGCGTGGTGTTGGTGGGTGAAACTGCCGGCGTGGTGTTGGTGGGCGAAGCGGGCAGCCTGGTGTTGGTGGGTGAAGCTGCCAGAGAGGTGTTGGTGGGTGAGGCGCGCATTGTGGTGTTGGTGTGTGAAGTGGCCTACGTGGTGTTGGTAGGAGAAGCGGCCACCGTGCAATTGGTTTCTGAGGCGTCCAGCGTGATGTTGGTTGGCGAGGTGGCCAGCGTGATGTTGGTGGGTGAGGCGAGCAATGTGATGTTGGTGGGTGAGGTGCGCAATGTGGTGTTGGTGGGTGAGGCGGCAAGCGTGGTATTGATGGGTGAGGCGGCCACCGTGGTGTTGGTGGGCGAGGCGGGCAGCTTCGTGTTGGTGGGTGAAGCTGCCAGCGAGGTGTTATTGGGTAAGGCGACCACCGTGGTGTTGGTGGGTGAGGCGGCCAGTTTTGCGATGGTTTTTGAGTCTTCCAGCGTGATGTTGGTAGGCGAGGCAGCCAACGTGCTGTTTGTGGGTGAGGCGCGCAATATGGTGTTGATGGGTGATTCGGCCAGCTTGGTGTTGTTGGGTTAGGCAGCAAGCTTGGTGTTGATGAGTGAGGCGGCCAGCGTGGTGTTGGCGGGTGAGGCTACCAGCGTGATGTCTGTTAGTGAGGCGGCCAGCATGGTAATAGTGGGTGAGGCGGCCAGGGTGGTGTTGGTGGGTGAGGCGGCAAGCGAAGTGTTTTTGGGTGAGGCGGCCAACGTGGTGTTGGTGGATGAGGCGACCAGCGGTGGACGAGGCGGCCAGCGTGGTGCTAATGGGTGAGGCAGCCAGCGTGGTGTTCCTGGGTGAGGCGCGCAATGTGGTGTTGGTGGGTGAGGCGGCCAGATTGGTGTTGGTTTTTGAGTCGGTGGTGGTGTTAGTGGGCGAGGAGGCCAGCATGGTATTGGTTGGTGAGGCTGCCTGCGTGGTATTGAAGGGTTAGGCTGCCAGCGGGGTATTGGAGGGTGAGGCGGCCAAATGGGTGGTGGTGGGTGAGGCGACCAGCGTGGTATTGGAGGGTGAGGCGGCCAGCGTGGTGTTGGTGGGCGAGGCGGCCAGGATGGTGTTGGTGGGTGAGGCGGCCAGCGTGGTGTTGGTAGGCGAGGCGGCCAGAGTGGTGTTGGTGGGCGAGGCGGCCAGAATGATGTTGGTGGGTGAGGCGGCAAGCGAAGTGTTGTTGGGTGAGGCGGCCAACGTGGTGTTGGTGGATGAGGCGACCAGCGGTGGACGAGGCGGCCAGCGTGGTGTTAATGGGTGAGGCAGCCAGCGTGGTGTTCCTGGGTGAGGCGCGCAATATGGTGTTGGTGGGTGAGGCGGCCAGATTGGTGTTGGTTTTTGAGTCTGTGGTGGTGTTAGTGGGCGAGGAGGCCAGCATGGTATTGGTTGGTGAGGCTGCCTGCGTGGTATTGAAGGGTTAGGCTGCCAGCGGGGTATTGGAGGGTGAGGCGGCCAAATGGGTGGTGGTGGGTGAGGCGACCAGCGTGGTATTGGAGGGTGAGGCGGCCAGCGTGGTGTTGGTGGGCGAGGCGGCCAGGATGGTGTTGGTGGGTGAGGCGGCCAGCGTGGTGTTGGTAGGCGAGGCGGCCAGAGTGGTGTTGGTGGGCGAGGCGGCCAGAATGGTGTTGGTGGGTGAGGCGGCAAGCGAAGTGTTGTTGGGTGAGGCGGCCAACGTGGTGTTGGTGGATGAGGCGACCAGCGGTGGACGAGGCGGCCAGCGTGGTGCTAATGGGTGAGGCAGCCAGCGTGGTGTTCCTGGGTGAGGCGCGCAATGTGGTGTTGGTGGGTGAGGCGGCCAGATTGGTGTTGGTTTTTGAGTCGGTGGTGGTGTTAGTGGGCGAGGAGGCCAGCATGGTATTGGTTGGTGAGGCTGCCTGCGTGGTATTGAAGGGTTAGGCTGCCAGCGGGGTATTGGAGGGTGAGGCGGCCAAATGGGTGGTGGTGGGTGAGGCGACCAGCGTGGTATTGGAGGGTGAGGCGGCCAGCGTGGTGTTGGTGGGCGAGGCGGCCAGGATGGTGTTGGTGGGTGAGGCGGCCAGCGTGGTATTGGTGGGCGAGGCGGCCAGAGTGGTGTTGGTGGGCGAGGCGGCCGGAATGGTGTTGGTGGGTGAGGCGGCAAGCGAAGTGTTGTTGGGTGAGGCGGCCAACGTGGTGTTGGTGGGTGAGGCGACCAGCGTGGTGTTGGTGGACGAGGCGGCTAGCGTGGTGCTAATGGGTGAGGCAGCCAGCGTGGTGTTCCTGGGTGAGGCGCGCAATGAGGTGTTGGTAGGTGAGGCGGCCAGAGTGGTGTTTTGGGGCAAGGCGGCCAGCGTGGTATTGGTGGGTGAGGCGCGCAATGTGGTGTTGGTGTGTGAGTCGGCCAGCGTGTTGTTGGTAGGAGAGGCGGCCAGAGTGGCGTTGGTGGGCTAGGCTTGCAGCTTGGTGTTGATAGGTGAAGCTGCCAGCGAGGTGTTGGTAGGGGAGTCGGCGAGCGTGGTGTTGGTGGGAGAGGTGGCCAACGTGGTGATGTTTTTTTGAGGCGTCCAGTGTGATGTTGGTATGTGAGGCGGCCAACGTTTAGTTGGTGGGTGAGGCGCGCAATGTGGTGTTGGTGGGTGAGTCGGTCAGTGTGGTGTTGGCGGGTGAGGCTGACAGCGTGGTATAGGTGGGTGAGGAGGCCAGTGTGGTGTTGGTTTGCGAGGTGGCCCGCTTGGTGTTGGTGGGTGAGGCGGCAAGCGTGGTGTTGGTGGGTGAGGCTACAAGCGTGTTGTTGATGGGTGAGTGAGGCGGCCAGCTTGGCGTTGGCGGGTATGGCTGACAGCGTAGTATTGTTGGGTGAAGCGGCCAGAGTGGTGTTCATGTGTGAGGCGGCCTGCGTTTTGTTGGTGGGCAAGGCGGCCAGCTTGGTGTTCGTGGACGAGGCGGCCAGTGTGGTGTTGGTGGGTGAGGCGCACAATGCGTTTTTGGTGGGTGAGGCGGCCAGCGTGGTGTTGGTGGGTGAGGCGGCCAGCGTGGTGTTGGTGCGTGATGTGGCCTGCGTGGTGTTGGTTGAGGTGTTCAGCGTGGTGCTGGCGGGTGAGGCGGCCAGCGTGGTGTTGATGGGTGAGGGGGCCAGCGTGATGTTTGTGACCTAAATGGCCAGCGTGGTGTTGGCGGGTGAGGCGGCTAGCGTGGTGTTGATGGGTGAGGGGGCCAGCGTGATGTTTGTGACCTAAATGGCCAGCGTGGTGTTGGTGGGTGAGGCGGCCAGCGTGGTGTTGATGGGTGAGGCGGCCAGCGTGATGTTTGTGACCTAAATGGCCAGCGTGGTGTTGGTGGATGAGCAGCGCAATGTGGTTTTTGTGGGTGAGGCGGCCAGCGTGGTGTTTGTGGACGAGGTAGCCAACGTGGTATTGGTGGGTGAGGCGGGAAATGTGGTGTTGGTGGGTGAGGCGGCCAGTGTGGAATGCTTTGTGAGGCGGCCACTGTGGAATTCATTGTGAGGCGGCCAGTTTGGAATGCTTTGTGAGGCAGCCAGCGTGGTGTTGGTGGGTGAGGCGGGCAGCCTGGTGTTGGTGAGTGAAGTTGCCGGCGAGGTGTTGGTGGGTGAGGCGTGCAATGTGGTGTTGGTGGGTGAGGCGGCTAGCGTGTTGTTGTTGGAAGATGCAGCCAGCGTGCTGTTGGTTTCTGAGGCATCCAGAGTGTGTTGGTAGGCGAGGCGGCCAGCGTAATTTTGGTGGGTGAGGCGCGCATTGTGGTGTTGGTGGGTGAGGTGGCAAGCGTGTTATTGGTGGGAGAAGCGGCCAGCGTGGTGTTGGTTTTTGAGGCGTCCAGCGTGATGTTGGTAGGCGAGGCGGCCAACGTGCTGTTGGCGGGTGAGACGCGCAATGTGGTGGGTGATTCGGCCAGCGTGGTGTTGTTGGGTGAGGCGGCCAGCATGGTGTTTGTGGGTGAGGCGGCCATTGTGGTATTGGTTTGGAAGGTGGCCGGCGTGGTGTTGGTGGGCGAGGCGGCTAGTGTAGTGTTGTTGGGTAAGGCTGCAAGCTTGGTGTTGATGGTTGAGGAGGCCAGAATGGTGTTGGAAGGGTGAGACTGCCAGTGTGGTATTTGTTGGTGAGGCGACCAGCGTGGTATTGGTGGGTGAGGCGCGAAATGTCTTATTGGTGGGTGAAGCAGCCAGCGCGGTGTAAGGTGGCGAGCAATCGCGCACCAGCTACCGACGTGTACCGAGCTGCTGTCGTCTTTCAGTGCTAGGTGGTAGCTTTCCCCCCCTGCGTTGTCGCTACCCTAACTTTGTTTTGAAGGTAATTTTTCTAAAGCTATTGTTCATGAATATCTTTATAAGGTTGTTGTGTGCAAAACTGATATTTTATTGACGGGTGTTCGCAAAACTTCGCCTGGACTTGTGCAACCGGCTCAGCCCCGAAAATTTTTCTGCATAGAACAGTTGCCTGATTTTTTTTTTTTTTTTTTTTTGGGGGGGTAGCTAGTTTCTTTTTCCACTGTTTGCCACCCCAGACTTTGGGGTTAGGCCCCTAGGATGGACCCAGGTAAGCCATCCACTGCCCCCCTTGGGGGTAGTGGGGACGGACCTTCGATCAAAAGTAAAAACGCTGATTATGTTTTGGCCACATCATGCGACCGGGGCAACGACCCTCGCCTCCCTCAATCCCTTCCTAATCAGGAAGATCACTGATGGATGGTCTGGCCCTGTTGAAACGGTAAGGAAACTGGCTAGTGGTGATTTGCTGATTAAAGTGAAATCGACGAATCAGGTGGCGGAACTACTTAAAGTTGACCAAGTTCCATACTCATGATGTTGTGGTCTCTATACCCGTTTCCATGAATTCATGCAGTGGAGTCATCTACTGCAGTGATGTTATGGATATGTCAGAGGACGACGTTGTGAAGGAACTGGCAAACGAGGACGTTATCGCTGCCAGGGTCATCACTAAATTTATCAATGGCGAACGACGTAGAACTCCTCTGATAAATCTAACATTCGGAAAATCTCGTTTACCTGAAAATATCTCTATTGGTTACATGCATTGTCAAGTTCGTCCCTACATTCCGAGTCCCCGACGTTGCTATGAATGCCAGAAATTTGGTCACCCTTCACAATCTTGCACTCTTTCTGCAAGATGCGGGAAGTGTGCTGAAGAGGGTCATACTACGGAGGATTATTGTACGAGTAACAGGACATTGTGTGTCAACTGTACTGGCAACCACCCAAGCTGGGACAGGGCCTGTCTCCTATGGCGAGGCTAGGAGGAAGGTTAAGGAGTCTCATGAGACTCCTAAACCTAATGAATCCTACGCGTCGGCTCTGAAATGTAAGCCTGTTATGCGGACAATCTCGACGCAGACTCCTTGTGACACACCGACCGCCAGTATCGAGCTTCATCTAACCCTATACCTGATTCTGCAACCAAAACCCACAACAAATCCTATGCCAACACCACATCCTCATCCAACCATAAAGATAAGAAAGAGAACAAGACAAATGTATCCCTAAACTTAACTAAACTAGAAAAACCTACGTCGCACGTCATCGCACCAGTACCTCCACCAAGGAGGTCTGTGATTCACAGGTCCTCTTCGTTGGAGGACACAGAATGGATGGAAGCCAGACCATCCACTTCCAGGGACCGATCATGTTCTCCTGGGGGCTCGCCCAAGTCCCGACATAAACGGGCTAAGAAAACTGGTCGGTTAAATAACTCTTAAACTAACACGTTCAACATCATCCAGTGGAATTGCAGAGGCCTTAGGCATGAGCAAGCACAACTACATCTGTTGCTTGCACTGTACAGGCCACCTGTGATCTGTTTCAAGAGAACTTTCTAAACGGCACAGTCGAGGACTGTTCCGTTTTAGATAGCTATCACTCGTATAGAAGAGACGAGAGTCGTGGGGTAGCTATCTATGTACACTAAAGTTTACCTCACACAGGAGTGACTTTAGATTCTACTCTGGACGCTGTCGCATGTAAAATTTAATAACACATACCTGGCCATCTGTGCAATGCATTGTTCTGGTTCCAATGCAATTAATAATGATGAGTTAAATTTGCTTGTTAACCAGTTGCCTCACCGTAAAGTAGTTTTAGGAGACTTCAATGCTCATCATTATCAGTGGGGAAGTATCCGGGCAGACGCCAGAGGGGAACAAATGGTTGATTTTATGATAAACGCCAACCTCGCTCTTCTGAACGATGGTAATGGAACTCGTGTAGATGACCAAACTGGCAATATCTCGGCAATTGATTTATCCTTGTCATCGTCGGATATACTTAACGACATCACTTGGGGTATTTATGACGACTCCCTGGGAAGTGACCATTTCCCGATCTGTCTTTCTTATTCATGCGACATTATTACCAACTCGTCTCGTCTCCGCCTAACTTTAACTATAAGAAAGCAGACTGGGTGTCATTCACAAGGCAAGCCGTCCTTGATATATCCGGTGGTAACACTGATGCAAAAGTCCTCAAGGTTACCTCCACCATACTGAGCTCAGGCTGCTGACAACTCTGTACCTAAGGTTTCTACAATTTCCACAAAGCATAGAGTTCCTTGGTGGACACCAGATTGCCGAAATGCACTGCGTGAGCGCAATGGGAGATACAGGATGGTCGACAACGAGCCTTCAGATAATAACTTGATTGTATACAAACGTGCAAGGGCTCAGGCAAGAAGAACTATCAAACAAGCCAAACGAGACTCCTGGCGCGGCTTTGTCTCTACCGTGAACAAGGACACACCAGTAAGTCAGGTCTGGTCCACAATCAATAAGATAAAGAGAACATACAAGCCACCACTTCCTCCGCAAATCCACCACCAAGATCAAATCATCGACGACCCGGTGGACATGGCCAACACACTCGCCAGGATATTCTCAGAAACGAGCAGCTCGGCCAATTACGACCCGCGCTTCCTACACCACAAGCGCCAGGTACCAGATACCAGACTTTGCTACAGAAGATACTTGTGATTATAACCAAATATTTACCATGAAAGAACACTTCTTGCCCTGAAATCCTGTGAAGGTTCGAGCCCGGGACCCAGCGTGGTCACTTACGGGATGATCCAGCAACTTAGTCAGGCTAACCTGACTAAGTTGTTAGCATTGTACAATGAGATTTGGACGTCTCGAACGTTTCCAAACTCATGGTACTTTGTGCACGTCATCCCCATCACAAAAGGCTCCGGACGCCTTACGAATATGAATTCGTTTCGACCTATTGTCCTCACGAGCTCCATTTGTAAGGTCATGGAGAGAATGGTTAACAGAAGGCTACTTTTTTGTTAGAATCAAAGGGTTTATTAAATGATCAACAGTGTGCTTTCCGTCGTAACAGAGGCACAATGGATCATTCAATACACCTAGAACATTCTATCCTAAAGTGCGTTTCTTGGTTGCTGTATTTCTAGATTTAGAAAAAGCCTTCGACATGACATGACGAAACGGACTTTTAAGCAAACTTTATGCTTCTGGTTTAAGAGGTTATTTACCCATATCTGTTAGAGATTTTTTAAACAATAGAACATTTGCTGTGAAACTTACAACACCTAAAGTCACTTCGGACATCTTAGTCCAAGAGAATGGGGTGCCACAAGGCAGCGTTCTTAGCCCAACATTATTTAATATTATGATTAATGATATTCTGTCTCCAGGTTCCGTCCCGCGAGATCTTAAATACTCGCTTTATGCTGATGATTGTGCGCTATGGCACATCTTCGCCTAGTGCACAATTTTCGGCTGAGCGGGTTCAAGCTGTGCTTGCGTCCGTTCATCGTTGGGCGCTACAGCGGGGATTTAAGTTTTCACACAACAAAAGTATCGCGGTTGTCTTCACCCGAAAAATGAATATCCCGAATTTGCATTTAACGTTAGACAACAACCCGATCCCATTTCGAAATAGTTAAATTCCTCGGCTTAAATTTTGATAAAAGACTTAATTGGAAAAGTCATGTCGACTATTTGGTAACAAATTGCAGTAAAAGACTAAATGTTCTTAATTGCCTTTCGGGTTCCTTCTGGGGAGCCGAAAGAAAACATTTATTAATGATCTGTAAGTCCCTAATTAGATCTGAATTAGACTATGGCTCTCAGGTGTATGCTTCGGCGAGCGAATATACCCTGAGGAGGTTGAATGTGTCTTGGAGGCCTAACCTGTACCAGAGTTCCACGATTGGAAGTTGAGGCCATGTACCTCCTCCCCGACTAAGACGTGAGATTCTGTCGTGGCAAAGCGGTATTCTGATGGCCAGAAGGAACAACACAACTGCCTGTCGCCTCAGTCTGGAATGTTCATAGCTCGTCAACAGAGGCGTCAGGCCCCTGGCCGTCAGAATACACTTCCTCAGTGAGAACTCCGGTATTAAAGTGAATGAAGTGGACTCGCTGGTCAAGAATTCCTTACCTCCTCTCTCTCTCTCTCTCTCTCTCTCTCTCTCTCTCTCTCTCTCTCTCTCTCTCTCTCTCTCTCTCTCTCTCTCTCTCTCCGGGAGGGTTCAAAGATTAACATAAAGACGAGCTGGCGTCCGGCCAAAAAAAGCACACACATAGGTTTTCGCAGGTCATCATTGATCACCTGTCGAATGTTCACTTCTACACTGATGGCTCCAAGACGGATGAATGTGTGGGTGCAAGTGTGTGGTCGATGGAGTGTGCACTCAGATACCGCTTGCCGAACCATACATCTGTATTTTGCGCTGAATTGTTTGCCATTGATCGAGCCATAGACTATATGATTGATTCAAATCACAGTAAAGCCGTAATTTTTTCTGATTCCCTTTCCGCTCTTAAAGCAATAGGCTCTGAATATACAGAGTCCTGTGAATTACAGGGCAATATTATTGATAAATTAGATTAATGTAAAAAAGATATTATCTTGACCTGTGTGGCTAGCGGGTCATTGCAATATATACAGCAACAATGAGCAGGCAGGCAGCTTGGCTACGTCGACCTCAGAACTCGAGGAAGTCGTTCCGATCCTTCGGGAGCTGGGCTCCTGCCTCTCCTTGGGGAAGAGATCAATCCATCTTCTGTGGCAGAGTCAGTGGCCCAACCTGACCATCAACAGGAAGTACAAGCAAGAAGTGGCGGACTGGCCGACCTCGTACCGCAAGAACAGAAGAGAAGAGGTCGTGCTGGCCCGCCTCAGAATGAACTGCACGTACACCACCCACCTGCAGCCATACACAAGCAGAAATTTTCCACCCGTATGTCAACAATAGAACACCTACTGTTAAAATGCAAAAGATACGAAATTTTTTAACTATCACGCCAACCAAAACATTTCCTTCAACATCACTAATGTACTCGGGGATAACCCGAGTACTGTTGACAAATTGATGGTCTTCCTCAGAGAAACAGAATCCCTCCAGATGATGTAAGGTGGTTCGTGGCTTCTCCTCCTGTGGCGGGGTCGGCTCAGTGTGCGACTCCTCCTACTTGGGCTGGTCGCATGGTGGGTGGACATGTCCATTTACTAGGCGGTCGGCCTCGGGGGGAGGTGGTTATCCTCCGGGTCGGCTGCGACATGGTGTTGAGTTAGCGGACCTCCGATTAACTATTGTGTGCATGTCATGGTGGAAGCCTGTCCCTAACCTGTCCTATCTTCTCACATTCTTGGGTCAAATGCAACCGTAGACACTGTGCCGACTGGGTGGTATTTGCCGCCACGTCGGCCCAATACCCACAAACCTTTTATTTCCATTACTTATATTTATTATTTATATTTATTATTATATCAAAATTATCATTATATTATTATTATCATTATATTATTATATTATATCAAAATTAATATTATTATTATATCAAAATTACACTTTTTTAAGAGGTATTTAGGAAAGATGACATCAGTCATACACTAAATAGGGTTGCAGGCCTAATGACCTTCCTCATAGGTCGATGGCCGTAAAACCCAACAAACAAAACATTGGCGAGGTGGCCAGCATGGTATTGGTTGGTGAGGCTGCCAGCTTGGTATTTGAGGGTGAGCCTGCCAGCGTAGTATTGGAGGGTGAGGCGGCCAGATTGGTGGTGGTGGGTGAGGCGGCCAGCGTGGCATTAGAGGGTGAGGCGGCCAGCGTGGCATTAGAGGGTGAGGCGGCCAGCGTGGTTTTGGAGGGCGAGGCGGCCAGGGTGGTGTTGGTGGGTGAGGTGGCCAGGGTGGTGTTGGTGGGCGAAGCGGCCAGCGTGGTGTTCGTGGGTGCGGCTGCCAGCGAGGTATTGGAGGTAGAGGCACAGTGTGGTGTTGGTGGGTGAGGTGGCCAGCGTGGTGTTGGTGGGTGAGGCGGACAGCGTGATGTTGGTTAGTCAGGCGGCCAGCGTGATGTTTGTGGGCAAGGTGTATTGGTGGGTCAGGCGCGCAATGTGTTTTTATTGGATGAGGCGGCCAGCGTGGTGTTTGTGGGCGAGGCGGCCAGCATGGTATTGGTGGGTGAGGTGCGCAATGTGTTTTTGTTGGGTAAGGCGGCCAGGGTGGTGTTTGTGGGCGAGGAGGCCAGCGTGGTATTGGTGGGTGAGGCTGACAGACTGGTATGGGAGAGTGAGGCAGCCAGAGCGGTGTTGCTGGGTGAGGCGGCCAGCCTGGTGTTGGTGGGAGAGGCGGCCTACGTGGTGTTGATGGGCAAGGCGGCCAGCGTGGTGTTGGTGAGCGACGCGGCCAATGTGGTGTTGATGGGTGAGGCTTCCAGCTTTTTGATGGTGGGTGAGGCGGCCAGCATGGTGTTGGTGAGTGAAGCTGCCAGCGAGGTGTTGGTGGGTGAGGCAGCCAACGTGGTATTGGGGGGTGCGGCGGCCATCGTGGCGTTGGTGGGTGAAGGTGCCAGCGAGGTGTTCGTGGGTGAGACGGCCAACGTGGTATTGGTGGATGAGGCGTACGATGTGATGTGGTGAGTGAGGCGGTCAGCGTGGTGTTGCTTTGTGAGGCGGCCAGAGTGGTGTTGGTGGGCGACGCGGGCAGCTTGGTGGGTGAAGCTGCCAGCAAAGTGTTTGTGGGTAACGCGACCAGCGTTGTGTTGGTGGGACAGGCGGCCAGCGTGGTGTTGGTTTTTGAGGCGTCCAGAGTGACGTTGGTAAGCGAGGCGGCCAATATGGTGTTGGTGGGTGAGGCGCGCAATGTGGTGTTGGTGGGTGATTCGGCCAGCGTGGTGTTGTTGGGTGAGGCGGCCAGGATGGTGTTGGTGGGTGAGGCAGCCAGCGTGGTACTGGTGGGCGAAGCGTCCAGCGTGATGTTGGTGGGTGAGGCGACCAGTGTGGTGTTAGTGGGTGAGGCGGCAAGCGTTGTCTTTGTGAGCGAGGCGGCCAGCGAGGTATTGGTGGGTGAGGCTGCCAGCGTGGATTTGAGGGTGAGTGAGGCGGCCAGAGTGGAGTTTGTGGGTGAGGCGGCCAGCATGGTGTACGTGGTTGAGGCGGCCAGCGTGGTGTTGGTGGGTGAGGCGGCCAGCGTGGTGTTAGTGGGCGAGGTGACCAGGGTGCTGTAGGCGGGTGAGGCGGCCAGCGTGGTATTGGTGGATGAAGCGCGCAATGTGTTTTTCTTGGGTGAGGTGCCCAGCGTGGTGTTTGTGGGCGAAGCGGCCGGCGTGGTATTGGTGGGTGAGGCTGCCAGCGTGTTATTTTAGGGTATGGCGGCCAGAATGGTGTTGGTGGTTCAGGCGGCCAGAGTGGCGTTGGAAGGTGAGGCGGCCAGCGTGGTGTTGGTGGGCAAGGCCGGCCAGGGTGGAGTTGGTGGGCAAGGCGGCCAGGGAGGTGTTGTTGGGATAGGCAACCAGCATGGTGTTTGTGGGTGCGGCGGCCAGCGTGGTATTGGTGGGTGAAGCGAGCAAAGTGATTTTGTTGGGTGGGGCAGCCAGCGTAGTGTTAGTTGGCTAGGCGGCCAGCAGGGTGTTGTTTCGTGAAGCGTCCATTGTGATATTGGTAGGCGAGGCGGCCAGCGTGTTGTTGGTGGGTGAGTCGCGCAATTTGGTCTTGAGGGGTAAGGCGGACAGCGTGGTGTTGGCGGGTGAAGCTGCAAGCGTGGTATTGGTGGGTGAGACGGCCAGAGAGGTGTTGGTGGGTGAGGCTTCCAGCGAGGTGTTGGTTGGTGAGGCGGCAAGCGTGGTGTTGGTGGGTGAGGCGGCCAGTGTGGTGTTGTTGGGTGAGCCGCGCAATGTGGTGTTGGTTTGTGAGATGGAGAGCTTGGTGTTTGTGGGCGAGGCAACCAGCGTGGTATTGGTCGGTGAGGCTCGCAATGTGGTGTTGGTGGGTGAGGCGGCCAGCGTGGTGTTGGTGAAAGAGGCTGCCAGCGTGGTGTTGGTTTGTAAGGTGTCCAGCGTGATGTTGGTAGGTGAGGCAGCCAACGTGGTGTTGATGGGTGAGGCGCGCAATGTAGTGTTGGCGGGTGAGGCGGCCTGCGTGGTGTTGGTGGTTGGGGCGGCCAGCATGATGTTGGTGAGTGAGGCCATTGTGGTGTTGGTTTGGGAGGTGGCCGGCGTGGTGTTGGTGGGCGAGGCGGCAAGCGTGGTGTTGGAGGGTGAGGCTGCAAGCGTTGTGTTGATGGGTGAGTCGGCCAACGTGGTGTTGATTTGGGAGGCGGCCAGCGTGGAGTTGGTGGGCGAGGCGGGCAGCTTGGAGTTGGTAGGTGAAGTTGCCAGCGAGGTGTTTTAGGTGAAGCGGCCAGCGTGGTGTTGGTGGGAGAGGCGTCCAGCGTTGTGTTGGTTTTTGAGGCGTCCAGCATGATGTTGGTAGGCGAGGCGGCCAGCGTGGTGTTGGTGGGTGAGGCGCCCATTGTAGTATTGGTGGGTGAGGCGGCCAGCGTAGTGTTAGCGGGTGAGGACGCCAGTGTGGTGTTGGTTTGCGAGGTGCCGCGCGTGGTGTTGGTGAGCGAGACGGCAAGCGTGGTGTTGGTGGGTAAGGCTACAAGAGTGTTGTTGATGGGTGAGTGAGGCGGCCAGCGTAGTGTTGGCGGGTGAGGCTGACAGCGTGGTTTTGGTTGGTGAGCCGGCCAGAGTGGTGTTGGTGGGTGATGCGGCCAGCATGGTGTTGCTGGGTGAGGAGGCCAGTGTGGTGTTTGTTTGCGAGGTGGTCAGCGTGGTGTTGGTGGGCGAGGCGGCAGGCGTGATATTATTGGGTGAGGCTACAAGCATGTTGTTGATGGGTGAGTGAGACGGCCAGCGTGGTGTTGGCGTGTAAGGCTGACAGCGTAGTATAGGTGGGTGAGGCTGCCAGAGTGGTGTTGGTGGGTGAGGTGTCCAGCGTGGTGTTGTTGGGGAATGCGGCCAGCGTAGTGTTGATGGGTGAGGCGGCCAGCATGGAATTTGTGGGCGAAGCAGCCAACGTGGTATTGGTGAGTGAGGCGGGCAGCGTGGTGTTGGTGGGTGCGGCGGCCAACATGGTGTTGGTGGACAAGGCGTCCAGCGTGATGTTGGTAGGTAAGGGAGCCAGCGTGGTGGTAGTGGGAGAGGGGCGAATGTGGTGTTGGTGGGTGAGGTGGACAGCGTGGTATTGGAGGGTGAGGCGGCCAGAACAGTGTTGGTGGGTGAGGTGGCCAGCGTAGTGACGGTGAGTGAGGTGGCCACAATGGTGTTAGTGGGTGAGGTGGCCAGCGTGATGTTGGTGGGTGAAGCTGCCAGCGAGGTGTAGGTGGATGAGGCAGCCCACGTAGTACTGGTGCGTGAGGCGGACATTGTGATGTTGGTGGATGAGTCGGCCAACGTGGTGTTGCTTTGTGAGGCGGCCAGCTCGGTGTTGGTGGTTGAGGCGGGCTAGCTTGGTGTTGGTGGGTGAAGCTGCCAGCGAGGTATTGGTGGGTAAGGCGACCAGGGTGGTGTTGGTGGGAGAGGCGGCCAGCGTGGTGTTGGTTTTTGAGGCGTCCAGCGCGATGTTGGTAAGCGAGACGGCCAACATGCTGTTGGTGGGTGAGGCGCGCAGTGTGGTGTTGGTTGGTGATTCGGCCAGTGTGGTGTTGTTGGGTGAGGCGGCCATCATGGTGTTGGTGGGTGAGGCGGCCATCGTGGCGTTGCTTTGAGAGGTGGCCGGCGTGGTGTTGCTGGGCGAGGCGGCGAGCTTGGTTGTTGGGTGAGGCTGCAAGCTTGATGTTGATGGGTGAGGCGCCCGGCAATGTGTTTTTGTTGGGCGAGGCGGCCAGCGTGGTGTTAGTGGGCAAGGCAGCCAGCATGGTATTGGTTGGTGAGGCTGCCAGCGTGGTACTGGAGGGTGAGACTGCCAGCGTGGTATTGGAGGGTGAGGCGGTCAGACTGGTGGTGGTGGCTGAGGCGGTGAGCGTGGTGTTGGTGGGTGAGGCGGCCAGCATGGTGTTGGTGGGCGAGGTGGCCAGGGTGGTGTTGGTGGGTGAGGCCGCCAGCGTCGTGTTGGTGGGTGAGGCGGCCATCGTGATGATTGTGGGCAAGGCGGCCAGCGTGGTATTGGTGGGTGAGGCGCGAAATGTGTTTTTTTTGGGGGTAAGGTGACCAACGTGGTGTTGTTGGGTGAGGCGGCCAGCGTGGTTTTGGTGGGTGAGGCGGCTAATGTGGTGTTGGCGGGTGAAGCTGCCAGCGAGGTGTTAGTGGGTGAGGCCACCAGCGTGGTGTTGGCGGGAGAGTCGGCCAGGGTGGTGTTGGTTTGTGAAGCGTCCAGCGTGATATTGGTAGGCGATGCGGCCAGCGTGTTGTTGGTGGGCGAGTCACGCAACGTGGTCATGATAGGTGAGGCGGCCAGCGTGGTGTTGGCGGGTGAGGCGGCCAGCGAGGTGTTGGCGGGAGAAGCTGCCGGCGTGGTATTGATGAGTGAGACGGCCAGAGAGATGTTGTGGGTGAGGCGCCCAGCGAGGTGTTGGTGGGTGAGGCGGCCAGCGTGGTGTTTGTGGGTGAGGCGGCCAGCGTGGTGTTGGCGGGAGAAGCTGCCAGCGTGGTATTGGTGGGTGAGACGGCCAGAGAGATGTTGTGGGTGAGGCGGCCAGTGAGGTGTTGGTGGGTGAGGCGGCCAGCGTGGTGTTGGTGGGTGAGGCGGCCAGCAAGGTGTTGGTGGGTGAAGCGGCCAGCGTGGTGTTGGTGAGTGAGGCGGCCAGCGCGGTGTTGTTGGGTGAAGCACGCAATGTGTTGTTGGTGGGTGAAGTGGAGCGCGTGTTGTTTGTGGGCGAGGCAGCAAGCGTGGCATTGGTAGGCGAGGCGCGCAATATGGTGTTGGTGAGTGAGGCGGCCAGCTTGGCGTTGCTGAGAGAAGCGGCCTGGTAGGCGAGGCAGCCAACGTGGTGTTGGTGGGTAAGGCGCGCAATGTGGTGTTGGTGGGTGAGGTGGCCAGCTTGGTGTTGGTGGGCGAGGAGGCCAGTGTGGTGTTAGTTTGGGAGGTGGCCGGTGTGGTGTTGGTCGGCGAGGCGGCAAGCGTGGTGCTGGTGGGTGAGGCTGCAAGTGTGTTGTTGATGGGTGAGTCGGCCAGCGTGATGTTGCTTTGTGAGGCGGCCAGCGTGGTGTTGGGGGGCGAGGCGGGCAGCTTGGACTCGGTAGGTGAAGTTGCCAGCAAGGTGTTGGTAGGTGAGGCGGCCAGCGCGGTGTTTGTTGGAGAGGCGTCCAGGGTTGTATTGGTTTGTGAGGTATCCAGCGTGATGTTGGTAGGCGAGGCAGCCAACTTTGTGCTAGTGGGTGAGGCTCGCAATGTGGTGTTGATGGGTGAGACGGCCACTGTGGTGTTGTTGGGTGAGGCGGCCAGCATGGTGTTGGTGGGTGAGGAGTCCAGTGTGACATCGGTTTCGGAGGTGGCCTGAGTGGTGTTGGTGGGCGAGGTGTCGAGCGTGGTGTTGGTGGGTGTGGCTGCAAGCATGGTGTTGATGGGCGAGGAGGCCAGCGTGGCGTTTACGGGTTAGGTTGCTAGCATGGCATTGATGGGTGAGGTGGCCAGAGTGATGTTGGTGAGTGAGGCGGCCAGTGAGGTGTTCGTGCGTGACGCGGTCATCGTGGTATTGGCGGATGAGGCTGCCAGCGTGGTATTGGTGAGTGAGGAGGCCAGAGTGGTTTTGGTGTGAGGCGGTTTGCGAAGCGTTGGTGAGTGAGGCTTCCAGCGTGGTGTTGGTGGGTGAGGCGGCCAGAGTGGTGTTGGTGGGTGAGGCAGGTGGCAAGGTGTTGGTGGGTGAGGTGTCCAGCGTGCTGCTGGTGGGTGAGGCGGCCAGCGTGATGTTGGTGAGTGAGGCGGCCCGCGTTGTGTTGGTGGGTGACTCAGCCAGGGTGATGTTGTTGAGTGAGGCGCGCAATGTGTTGTTGGTTGGTGAGGTGGAGAGCGTGGTGTTTGTGGGCGAGGTGGAGAGCGTGGTGTTTGTGGGCGAGGCAGCCATTGTGGTATTGGCGGGTGAGGCGCGCAATATGGTGTTGGTGGGTGAGGCGGCCAGCTTGGTGAGAGAGCCGACCAGCGTGGTGCTGGATTGTGAGGCGGCCCAGCGTGATGTTGGTAGGCGTGGCAGCCAACGTGTTGTTGGTAGATGAAGCGCGCAATGTGGTGTTGGTAGCTGAGGTGTCCGGCGTGGTGTTGGTGGGTGAGGCGGCCGGCGTGGTGTTGGTGGGCAAGGCGGCAATGGTGGTGTTAGTGGGTGGAGCTGCAAGCGTGGTGAAGATGGGTGAGTCAGCCACAGTGGTGTTGCTTTGAGAGGTGGCCAGCGTGGTGTTGGTGGGCGAGGCGGGCAGCTTGGAGTTGTAAGGTGAAGTTGCCAGCGAGGTGTTGGTAGGTGAGGCGGCCAGCGTGGTGTTGGTGGGCGAGGCGGGCAGCTTGGAGTTGTAAGGTAAAGTTGCCAGCGAGGTGTTGGTAGGTGAGGCGGTCAGTGTGGTGTTGGTGGGAGAGGCGTCCAGCGTGATGTTGGTAGGTCAGGCGGCCAGCGTGGTGTTGGTGGGTGAGGCGTTCAATGTGGTATTAGTAGGTGAGGCTGCAAACGTGGTGTTGGTAGGTGAGGTGGCCTGCATGGTGTTCTTGGGTGAGGAGGACATTGTGGTGTTTGTTTGCGAGGTGACCCGCGTAGTGTTGGTGGGTTTAGCGGCAAGGGTGGCATAGGTGGGTGAGGCTACAAGCGTCTTGTTGATGGGTGAGTGAGGTGGCCAGCGTGGTGAAGGCGGGTGAGGCTGACAGCGTGGGATATGTGGGTGAGGCGGCCAGATTGGTGTTTGCGGGTGAGGCGGCCAGCGTGGTGGTGTTGGGGAAGGCGGCCAGCGTGGTGTTCGTGGGCGAGGCTGCGAGAGTGGTGTTGGTGGGTGAGGCGGCCAGCAAGGTGTTTGTGGGCGAGGTAGCCAGCGTGGTATTGGTGGGTGAGGCGCACAATGTGTGTTTGGTAGGTGAAGCGGCTAGCGTGGTTTTGTTGGGTGAGGCGGCAAGCATGGTGTTCGTGGGCGAGGCGGCGAGCGTGGTGCTGGCGGGTGAGGCGGCAAGCATGGTGTTCGTGGGCGAGGCGGCAAGCGTGGTGTTGGTGGATGAGGAGCGGAATATGGTTTTGGTGGATGAGGCGGCCAGCATGATGTTGGCGGAAGAGGCGGCCAGCGTTGTATTGGTGGGTGAGGCGGGCATTGTGGTGTTGGTGGGTGAGCCGGGCAGTGTGGAATGCTTTGTGAGGCTAACAGCGTGGTGTTGGTGGGCGAGGCGGGCAGCCTGGTGTTGTTGGATGAAGCTGCCAGCGAGGTGTTGGTGGGTGAGGCGGCCAGCGTGCTGTTGGTTTCTGAGGCGTCCATCGAGATGTTGGTAGGCGAGGCGGCCAGCGTGATGTTGGTGGGTGAGGCGCCCAATGTGGTGTTAGTGGGTGAGGCGGCGACCCTGGTGTTGGTTGGTGACGCAGCCGGCATGCTGTTCATAGGTGAGGCGGTCAGTGTGGTGTTGGTTTGGGAGGTGGCCGACGTGGTGTTGGTGGGTGAGGTGGTGAGCGTGGTGTCGGTGGGTGAGGCTGCAAGCATGGAGTTGATGGGTGAGGCGGCCAGCGTGGTGTTGGCGGGTTAGGCTGCCAGGGAGGTATTGGTGGGTGAGGTGGCCAGAGTGGTGTTGGTGAGTGAGGCGGCCAGCGAGGCGTTGGTGGGTGAGGTGGCCAGCGTGGTGTTGGCGGGTGAGGCTTCTTGCGTGGTATTGGTTGGTGAGGCGGCCAAAGTGGTGTTAGTGGATGAGGCGGGTAGCGAGGTGTTAATAGGTGAGGCGGCCAGCGTGGCATTGGTGGGTGTGGGGCCCAGCGTGGTGTTGGTGGGTAAGGCGGCCAGTATGGTGTTTGTGGGCGAGGTGGCCAGCGTAGTACTGGTAGGTGAGGCGTACAATTGAAATGTTGGTAGGTGAGGCTGCCAGCGTGATGTTTCATTGTGAGGCGACCAGCGTGGTGTTGGTGGACGAGGCGACCAATGTGGTGTAGGTTGGCGAGGCGGGCAGCTTGGTGTTGGTGGGTGAAGCTGCAAGCGAGGTGTTGGTGGGTGAGGCGGCCAGCGTGGTGTTGGTGGTAGAGGCGGCCAGCGTGGTTTTGGTTTTTAAGGCGACCAGCGAGATGTTGGTTGGCGAGGCGGCCCATGTGGTGTTAGTGGATGAGGCTCGCAGTGTGGTATTGGTGGACGAGGCGGCCAGTATGGTGTTGGTTTCGGAGGTAGCTGGCGTGGTGTTGGTGAGAGAGGCGGCGAGCATGGTGGTGATGGGTGAGGCGGCCAGCGTGGTGTTGTTGGGTGAGGCGGCCAGCGTGGTGTGGGTGGGCGAGGTGGCCAGCGTGGTGTTGGTAGGCGAGGCGGCCAATGTGGTGTTGGTGGGTGAGGTGTCCAGAGTGGTGTTTGTGGACGAAGCGCCCATCGTGGTATTGGTGGGTGAGGCTGCCAGCGTGGTATTGGACGGTGAGGCGGCCAGAGCGGTGTTTGTGGGTGAGGAGGCCAGCGTGGTAATGGTTGGTGAGGCGGCCAGAGTGGTGTTGGTGGGTGAGGTGGCCAGCGAGGTGTTGGTGGTTGAGGCGGCCAGCGTGGTGTTGGCGGGTGAGGCTGCGAGCGTGGTACTGGTTGTTGAGGCGGCCAGAATGGTGTTATTGGGTGAGGCGGGTAGCGAGGTGTTAGTGGGTGAGGCGGCCAGCGTAGTGTTGGTGGGTGTGGCGCCCAGCGTGGTGTTGGTGGGTAAGGCGGCCATCATGGTGTTGGTAGACGAGGCGGCCAGCATGGTGTTGGTAGACGAGGCGGCAAGCGTGGCGTTGGTGGGTGAAGCGTGCAGTGTGGTGTTGGTGGGTGAGGCGGCAACCGTGATGTTTCTGGGCGAGGTGGCCAGAGTGGTACTGGTAGATGAGGCGTACAGCGTGATGTTGCATTGTGAGGCGACCAGCGTGGTATTGGTGGACGAGGCGACCAATGTGGTTTAGGTTGGCGGGGTGGGCAGCTTGGTGTTGGTGGGTGAAGCTGCAAGCGAGGTGTTGGTGGGTGAGTCGGCCAGCGTGGTTTTGGTTTTTGAGGCGACCAGCGAGATGTTGGTGGGCGAGGCGGCCCATGTGGTGTCAGCGGATGAGGCGCGCGATGTGGTGTTGGTGGATGAGACGGCCAGTACGGTGTTGGTTTCGGACGTGGCCGGCGTGGTGTTGGTGGGAGAGGCGGCGAGCATGGTGTTGATGGGTGAGGCGGCCAGCGTGGTGTTGTTGGGTGAGTCGGCCAGCGTGGTGTGGGTGGGCGAGGTGGCCAGCTTGGTGTTGGTAGGCGAGGCGGCCAATGTGGTGTTGGTGGGTGAGGTGTCCAGAGTGGTGTTTGTGGACGAAGCGCCCATCGTGGTATTAGTGGGTGAGGCTGCCAGCGTGGTATTGGACGGTGAGGCGGCCAGAGTGGTGTTTGTGGGTGAGGAGGCCAGCGTGGTAATGTTGGGTGAGGCGGCCAGAGTGGTGTTGGTGGGTGAGGTGGCCAACGAGATGGTGGTTGAGGCGGCCAGCGTGGTGTTGGCGGGTGAGGCTGCCAGCGTGGTATTGGTTGTTGAGATGGCCAGAGTGGTGTTGTTGGGTGAGGCGGGTAGCGAGGTGTTAGTGGGTGAGGCGGTCAGCGGGGTGCTGGTGGGTGTGGCGCCCAGCGTGGTGTTGGTGGGTAAGGCGGCCAGCATGGTGTTGGTGGACAAGGTGGCAAGCGTGGTGTTGGTGGGTGAAGCGCGCAATGTGGTTTTGGTGGGTGAGGCGGCCAGCGTGGTGTTTGTGGGCGAGGTGGCCAGCGTGGTACTGGTAGGTGAGGCGTACAATGAAATGTTGGTAGGTGAGGCGGCCAGCGTGATGTTGGCAGCTTGGTGTTGGTGAGTGAAGCTGCAAGCGAGGTGTTGGTGGATGAGGCGGCCAGTGTGTTGTTGGTGGTAGAGGCGGCCAGCGTGGTTTTGGTTTTTGAGGCGACCAGCGAGATGTTGGTGGGCGAGGCGGCCCATGTGGTGTTAGTGGATGAGGCGCGCAGTGTGGTGTTGGTGGATGAGGCGGCCAGTATGGCGTTGGTTTCGGAGGTGGCCGGCGTAGTGTTGGTGGAGAGGCGGCGAGCATGGTGTTGATGGTTGAGGCTGCCAGCGTGGTGTTGTTGGGTGAGGCGGCCAGCTTGGTGTTGGTAGGCGAGGCGGCCAATGTGGTGTTGGTGGGTGAGGTGTCCAGAGTGGTGTTTGTGGACGAAGCGCCCATCGTGGTATTGGTGGGTGAGGCTGCCAGCGTGGTATTGGACGGTGAGGCGGCCAGAGCGGTGTTTGTGGGTGAGGTGGCCAGCGTGGTAATGGTTGGTGAGGCGGTCAGAGTGGTGTTGGTGGATGAGGTGGCCAGCGAGGTGTTGGTGGTTGAGGCGGCCAGCGTGGTGTTGGCGGGTGAGGCTGCGAGCGTGGTATTGGTTGTTGAGGCGGCCAGAGGGGTGGTGTTGGGTAAGGTGGGTAGCGAGGTGTTAGTGGGTGAGGCGGCCAGCGTGGTGTTGGTGGGTGTGGCGCCCAGCGTGGTGTTGGTGGGTAAGGCGGCCAGCATGGTGTTAATGGACGAGGCGGCTAGCGTGGTGTTGGTGGGTGAAGCGTGCAGTGTGGTGTTGGTGGGTGAGGCGGCAAGCGTGGTGTTTGTTGGTGAGATGGCCAGCCTGGCATTGGTGGGTGAGGTGTCCAGTGTGATGTTGGTGGGTGCGGCGGCCAGCGTGGTGTTTGTAGGCGAGGCGGGTAGCTTGGAGTTGGTGGGAGAGGTGCGCAATGTGGTATTGGTGGGTGAGGCTGCCAACGTGGTGTTGGTGGGTGAGGTGGCCTACATGGTGTTGGTGGGTGAGGAGACCAGTGTGGTGTTGGTTTGCGAGGTGACCCGCGTGGTGTTGGTGGATGAGGCTACAAGCGTGTTGTTGATGGGTGGGTGAGGCTACAAGCATGTTGTTGATGGGTGAGCGAGGCGGCCAGCGTGGTGTTGGTGGGTGAGGCCGACAGAGTGGTATTGGTGGGTGAGGCAGCTAGTGTGGTGCTGGTGTGTGAGGCGGCCAGCATGGTGTTGGTGGGTGAGGAGGCCAGTTTGGTGTTGGTTTGCGAGGTGACCCGCGTGGTGTTGGTGGGCGAGGCGGCAAGCGTGGTGTTGGTGGGTGAGGCTACAAGCATGTTGTTGATGGGTGAGTGAGGCAGCCAGCGTGGTGTTGACGGGTGAGGCTGACAGCGTGGTATTGGTGGGTGGGGCGGCCAGAGTGGTGTTGGTGGGTGGGGCGGCAAGCGTGGTGGTGGTGGGGAAGCGGACAGCGTGGCGTTGGTGAGTGAGGCGGCCAGCAAGGTATTTTTGGGCTAGGTAGCCAGCGTGGTATTGGTGGGTGAGGCGCACAATGTGTGTTTAGTGGGTGAGGCGGCCAGCGTGGTGTTGGTGGGTGAGGCAGCCAGCGTGGTGTTGGTCGGTGAGGCGGCCAGCCTGGTACTGGTGGGTGATGTTTGTAGGCGAGACGGCCAACGTGGTGTTGGTGGGTGGGCGAGGTGGCCAGCGTGGTGTTAGTGGATGAGGAGCGCAATATGGTTTTGTTGGGTGAGGCGGAAAGCATGGTATTTGTGGAAGAGACGGCCAGCGTGGTATTGGTGGGTGAGGCGGGTAATGTGTTGTTGGTGGGTGAGGCGGACAGTGTGGAATGCTTGGTGACGCTAACAGCGTGGTGTTGGTGGGCGAGGTGGTCAGCCTGGTGTTGTTGGATGAAGCTGCCAGCAAGGTGTTGGTGGGTTAGGCGCGCAGTGTGATGTTGGTGGGTGAGGCGGCCAGCTTCCTGTTGGTTTCTGAGACGTCCATCGTGATGTTGGTAAGCGAGGCGGCCAAAGTGATGTTGGTGGGTGAGACGCGCAATGCGGTGTTGGTAGGTGAGGCTGCAACCGCGGTGTTGATGGATGAGGCGGCCAGCATGGTGTTGGTGGGTGAGGCGGTCAGCATGGTGTTGGTTTGGGAGGTGGCGGGCGTGGTGGTGGTGGTGGTGGGCGAGGTGGTGAGCGTAGTGTTGGTGGGTGAGGCTGCAAGCATGGAGTTAATGGGTGAGGCGGCCAGCATGGTGTTGGCGGGTTAGGCTGCCAGCGAGGTATTGATGGGTGAGGTGGCCAGAGTGGTGTTGGTGAGTGAGGCGGCCAGAGAGGTGTTGGTGGGTGAGGCGGCCATCGTGGTGTTGACGGGTGAGGCTGCCAGCGTGGTATTAGTTGGTGAGGCGGCCAGAGTGGTGTTGGTAGCTGAGGCAGACAGCGTGGTGTTGGAGGGTGAGGCGTCCAGCGTGGTGTTGGTGGGTAAGGCGCGGCCAGCATGGTGTTGGTGGACGAGGCGGCAAGCGTGGTGTTGTTGGGTGAGGCGCGCATTGTGGTGTCGGTGGGTGAGGCGGCCAGCGTGGTGTTTGTAGGCGAGGTGGCCAGCGTGGTACTGGTAGGTGAGGCGTACAATGTGATGGTGGGTGAGGCGGCCAGCGTGATGTTGCTTTGTGAGGCAGCCAGCGTGGTGCTGGTGGGCGAGGCGGCCATTGTGGTGTAGGTTGGCGAGGCTGGCAGCTTGCTGTTGGTGGGTGAAGCTGCCAGCGATGTTTTGGTGGGTGAGGCGGTCAGCGTGGTATTGATGGGAGAGGCGGCCAGCGTGGTGTTGGTTTTTGAGACGGCGAGCATGGTGTTGATGGTTGAGGCTGCAAGCGTGGTGTTGATAGACGAGGCGGCCAAGGTGGTGTTGGTGGTTGAGGTGGCCAGAGTGGTGTGGGTGGGCGAGGTGGCCAGCGTGGTATTGATAGATGAGGCGGCCAAGGTGGTGTTGGTGGGTGAGGTGGCCAGACTGGTGTTTGTGAACGAAGCGGCCATCGTGGTATTGGTGGGTGAAGCTGCCAGTTTGGTATTGGAGGGTGAGGCAGCCAGAGCGGTGCTGGTGAGTGAGGCGGCCAGCCTGGTAATGGTGGGTGAGGCGGCCAGAGTGGTATTGGTGGGTTAGGTGACCAGCGTGGTAATGGTGTGTGAGACGGCCAGCGTGGTGTTGGTGGGTGATGCGGCCAGCTTTGTGTTGGTGAACGAGGCGGCCAGCGTGGTGTTGGTGGGAGAGGGAGCCAGCATGGTGTTGGAGGTAGAGGCGCAAAATGTGGTGTTGGTGGGTGAGGCGGCCAGCGTGGTGTTTGTGGGCGAGGCGGCCAACGTAGTATTGTTGGGTTAAGTGCGCAATGTGGTGATGGTGGGTGAGGAGGTTAGTGTGTTGTTGGTGGGAGAGGCAGCCAGCGTGGCGTTGGGTTGTGAGGCGTCCAGAGTGATTTTTGTAGGCGAGGCAGCCAACGTGGTGGGTGAGGCGCCAGCCAGCGCGGTGTTGGTGGGTAAGGCGGCATGCGTGGTGATGGTGGATGAGGCGCGCAATGTGGTGTTGGTGGGTTAGGAGGCCAGTAGAGTGTTTGTGGGCGAGGCAGCCAGCGTGGTATTGGTGAGTGAGCTGCACAATGCGGTGTTGGTGGGTGAGGCGGCCAGTGTAGTGCTGCTTTGTGATTCAGCCGGCGTGGTTTTCGTGATCGAGGCGGGCAGCGGGGTGCTGGTGGGTGAATCTGCCAGCGAAGCGTTGGTGGGTGAGGCGGCCAGAGTGGTGCTGGCGGGTGAGGCTGGCAGCGTGGTATTGGTGGGTGAGGCGGCCAGAGTGGTGTTGGCGGTTGAAGCGGCCAGCATGGTGGTGGTGGGGAAGGCGGCCAGCGTGGTGTTCGTGGGCGAGGCGGCCAGAGTGGTGTTGGTGGGTGAGGCGGCCAGCAAGGTGTTTATGGGCAAGGCAGCCAGCGTGGTATTGGTGGGCGAGGCGCACAATGTGTGTTTGGTGGGTGAGGCGGCCAGCGTGGTGTTGGTGGGTGAGGCGACCAGCGTGGGATGCGTGGGCGAGGCGGCAAGCGTGGTGTTGGTGGATGCGAAGCGCAATATGGTTTTGGTGGATGAGGCGGCCAGCATTGTCTTTGTGGAAGTGGCGGCTAGCGTGGTATTGGTGGGTGAGGCGGGCAATGTGGTGTTGGTGAGTGAGGCGGGCAGTGTGGAATGCTTTGTGAGGCGGCCAGCGTGGTGTTGGTGGGCGAGGCGGGCAGCCTGGTGTTGTTGGATAAAGCTGCCAGCGAGGTGTTAGTGAGTTAGGCGCGCAGTGTGATGTTGGTGGGTGAGGCGGCCAGCGTGTTGTTGGATTCTGAGGCGTCCATCGTGATGTTGGTAGACGAGGCGGCCAGCGCGATGTTGGTGGGTGAGACACGCAGTGTGGTGTTGGTGGGGGAGACGGCACGAGTGGTGTGTATGAGTGAGGCGGCCGGCATGGTGTTGGTGGGAGAGGCGGTCTGTGGTGTTCGTTTGGGAGATGGCCAGCGGGGTGTTGGTGGGCGAGGTGGTGAAGGTGGTGTTGGTGGGTGAGGCTGCAAATATGGAGTTGATGGGTGAGGCGACCAGCGTGATGTTGGCGGGTTAGGCTGCCAGCGAGGTATTGATGGGTAAGGTGACCAGAGTGGTGTTGGTGAGTGAAGCGGCCAGCGAAGTGTTGGTGGGTGAGGTGGCCGTCGTAGTGTTGGCGGGTGAGGCTGCCAGCGTGGTATTGGCTGGTGAGGCGGCCAGAGTAGTGTTGATTGGTAAAAGCGGATAAAGAGTTGTTGTTGGGTGAAGCGGTTACCGTGGTGTTGGTGGATGAGGTGGCCAGCGTGGTGTTGGCGGGTGAGGCGCCCAGCGTGGTGTTGGTGGGTAAGGCGGCTAGCATGGTGTTGGTGGACGGGGCGGTAAGCGTGGTGTTTGTGGGTGAGGCGCGGAATGTGGTGTTGGTTGGGGAGGCGACCAGTGTGGTGTTTGTGGGCTAGGTGGCCAGCGTGGTGTTGGTGGGTGAGACGTACAATGTGATGTTGGTGGGTGTGGCGGCCAGCGTGATGTTGCTTTGTGAGGCGACCAGCGTGGTGTAGGTGGGCGAGGCGGCTAGTATGGTGTAGGTTGGCGAGGCGGGCAGCTTGGTGTTGGTGGGTGAAGCTGCCAGCGAGTTGTTGGTGGGTGAGGCGACCAGCATGGTGTTGGTGGGAGAGGTGGCCAGCGTGGTGTTGGTTATTGAGGCGTCCAACGTGATGTTGGTGGGCGAGGCGGCCAACGTGGTGTTGGTGGGTGAGGCGCGCAATGCGATGTTCGTTGGTAAGGCGGCCAGCGTGGTGTTAGAGGGTGAGGCGGCCAGTACGGTGTTGGTGGGTGAGGCGGCCAGTGTGGTGTTAGTTTTAGAGGTGGCCGGCGTGGTGTTTGTGGGCGAAGAGGCGAACTTGGTGTTGATGGCTGATGCTGCAAGCGCGGTGGTGATGGGTGAGGCGGCCAGCTTGATGTTGGAGGGTGAGGCTGCCAGCGTGGTATTGGAGGGGGAGGCGGCCAGAGTAGTGTTGGTGGGTAAGGCGGCCAGCGTGGTGTTGTTGGGTGAGGCGGCCAGCGTGGTGTTGGTGGCCGAGGTGGCCAGTGTGGTGTTGGTCGGCGAGGCGGCCAATGTGGTGTTGGTGGGTGCTGCGGCCAGCGTGGTGTTGGTGGACGAGGTGTCTGGACCAGCGTGGTGTTGGTGCGTGAGGGAGCCAGCGTGGTGTTGGAGGGAGAGGCGCAAAATGTGGTGTTGGTGGGTGAGGCGGCCAGCGTGGTGTTTGTGGGCGAGGCAGCAAGCGTAGTATTGTTGGGTTAGGCGTGCAATGTGGTGTTGGTGGGTGAGGAAGTTAGCGTGGTGTTGGTGGGAGAGGTGGCCATCGTGGTGTTGGTTTGTGAAGTGTTCAGCGTAATGTTTGTAGGCGAGGCAGAAAACGTGGTGTTGCTGGGTTGGGCGCGCAATGTGGTATTGGTGAGTGAGGCAGCCAGCGTGGTGTTGGTGGGTGAGGCGCTCAGCATGGTGTCGGTGGGTGGGGCGCTCAGCATGGTGTTGGTGGGTGAGGAGGCAATTGTGGTGTTGCTTTGAAAGGTAGCCGGCCTGGTGTGGATGGGCGAGGTGGCAAGCGTTGTGTTGGTGGGTGAGGCAGCCAACGTGGTGTTGGTGGGTGAGGCAGCCAGCATGTTGTTGGTGGGTGAGGCAGCCAGTGTGGTGTTCGTTTGGGAGGTGCCCTCTGTGGTGCTGGTGGGCAAGGAGGTGAGCTTTGCTTTGGTGGGTGAGGCTACCAGCGTGGTATTGGTGGGTGAGGCGACCAGAGTGGTGTTGGTGGGTGAGGCGACCAGAGTGGTGTTGGTGGGTGAGGCGGTCAGCGTGGTGTTTGTGGGTGAGACGGCCAGCGTGGTGTTGATGGGCGAGGCACCCAGCGTGGTGTTGGTGGGCGAGGGGGCAAGTGTGGTGTCGGTGTGTGAGGCAGCCAACGTGGTGTTTGTGGGCGAGGTGGCCAGCGTGGTTTTGGTGGGTGAGCCGCGCAATGTGATGTTGATAGGTCAGGCGGCCAGTGTGGTGTTGGTGGGAAAAGCGGCCAGCGTGGAGTTGGTTCGTGAGGCGTCCATCGTGATGTTGGTAGGCGAGGCGGCCAACATGGTGTTGGTGGGTGAGGTGCGCAATGTGGTGTTGCTTTGTGAGGCGGCCAGAGTGGTGTTGGTGGGTGAGGCGGCCAGCATGCTGTGGGTGGGTGATGCAGCCAGCGTGGTGTTTGTTTGGGAGGTGACCGGCGTGGTGTTTGTTTGGGAGGTGACCGGCGTGATGTTGGTGGGTGAGTCGTCGAGCGTGGTGTTGATGGGTGAGGCGGCCAGCGTGGTGTTGGCGGGTGAGGCTGCTAGCGTAGTATTGGTGGGTGAGGCAGCTAAAATGGTGTTGGTGGGTGAGGCGGCCAGCGTGGTGTTGGTGGGTGATGTGGCCAGCGTTTTGTTGGTGGGTGAGGCGGCCAGCGTGCTATTGGAGGGTAAGGCGCGCAGTGTGTTTCTGGTGGGTGAGGCGGCCAGCATGGTGTTGGCGGGTGAGGCGGCCAGTGGGTTTTGGCGGGTGAGGCGGCCAGCGGATTATTGGTGATTGAGGCGGCCAGCGTGTTGTTAGTGGGTAAGACGGTAAGCGTGGTGTTGGTGGGTGAGACCCTCAATGCGGTGTTGGTGGGTGAGACCCTCAATGTGGTGTTGGTGGATGAGGCGGCCAGCGTGGTGTTGATGGGTGAGGCGTGCAACATGGTGTTTTTGGGTTAGGTGGCCAGCGTGGTGTTGTTGTGTAAGGCGGCCAGCATGGTGTTGGAGGGTGAGGTGGCCAATGTGGTACTGGTGGCCAAGGCGGCTAGCGTGGTGTTGGTGGGCGAGGCGGCCAACGGGGTGTTGTTAGGCGAGGTGGCCAGCGTGGTGTTGGTTGGGGAGGTGACCACGTGGTGTTTGTGGGCGAGGCGGCCAGCGTGGCATGGTGAGGCGCGCAATGTGTATCTTGCGGGTGAAGCGGTCAGCATGGTGTTGGCGGGTGAGGCTGCCACCATCATATTGGTGGGCGAGGCGGCCAGAGTGGTGTTGGTGGGTAAGGCGGCCAGCAAAGTGTTGGTGGGTGAGGCGGACAACTTGGTATGGTGGGTGAGGCGGCCTGCGTGGTGTTGGTGGACGAGGCGCCAGGCGTGGTGTTGTTGGGTGAGGCAGCCAGCGTTGTGTTGCTGGGTGAGGCGCGCAATGTGATAATGGTGAGTGAGGCGGCCAGAGTGGTGTTTCTGGGCAAGGTGGCCAGCGTAGTATTGGTGGATGAGGCGCGCAATGCGGTGTTGGTGGGTGAGTTGGCCAGCGTGGCGTTGGTGGGAGAGGCGGCCAGAGTGGTGTTCGTTTGTGAGACGTCCAGCGTGATGGTAGGCGAAGCAGCCAACGTGGTGTTGGTGTGTGAGACGCGCAATGTGGTGTTGGTGTGTGAGGCGGCCAGCGTGTTGTTGGTGGGTGAGGCAGCCAGCATGGTGTAGGTGGGTGAGGCAGCCAGTGTGGTATTGGTTTGGGAGATGACTGGCTTGGTGTTGGTGGCTCGAGGCGGCAAGCGTGGTGTTGGTGAGTGAGGCTGCAAGCGTAGTGTTCATGGGAGAGTCGGCCATCATGGTATCTTTTTGTGAGGCAGCAAGCGCGGTGTTGGTGGGCGAGGTGGGCAGCTTGTTGTTGGTGGGTGGAGCTGCTAGCGAGGTGTTGGTGAGAGGCGGCTAGCGTGGTGTTTGTTTGTGAGGCGTCCAGCGTGATGTTGGTAGGCGAGGCAGCCAACGTGGTGTTGGTGGATGAGGCGCACAATGTGGTGTTGGTGGGTGAGGCGGCCTGCGTGGTGTTGGTGAGTGAGGCTGCCAGCATGGTGTTGGTGGGTGAGGAGGCCAGCATGGTGTTGGTTTGGGAGGTGGCCTGCGTGGTGTTGGTGGGCGAGGCGGCAAGCGCGGTGTTGGTGGGTGAGGCTGCAAGCGTGGTGTTGATGGGTGTGTCGGTCAGAGTGGTGTTCCCTTGTGGGGCGGCCAGAGTGGTGGTGGTGGGCGAGGCGGGCAGCTTGATGTTGGTAGGTGAAGCTGCCAGCGAGGTGTTGGTAAGTGATGTGGCCACCGTGGTGTTGGTAGAAGAGGTAGTCAGCGTGGTGTTGTTTTTTGAGGCGTAAAGCATGATGTTAGCAGGCGAGGCGGCCAGCGTGGTGTTGGTGGGTAAGGTGCGCAATGTGGCGTTGGTGAGTGAGGTGTCCAGCTTGTTGTTGGTGGGTGAGGCGGCCAGCATGGTGTTGGTGGGTGAGGCGGCCAGTATGGTGTTCGTGGGTGAGGAGGCCAGTGCGGTGTTGGTTTCCGAGGTGGTCCGCGTAGTGTTGGTGGACGAGGAGGCAAGCTTGATGTTGATGGGCGAGGAGGCCAACGTGGTATTGGTGGGTGAGGCGTACAATGTACTGTTGGTGGGTAAGGCGGCCAAAGTGGTATTGGAGGGTGAGGCAGCCAGCATAGTGTTGGAGGGTGAGGTTGCCAGTGTGGTGTTTGTTTGGGAGGAGGTCTGCGTGGTACTGGAGGGTAAGGTGGCCAGAGTGGTGGTGGTGGGTGAGGCTGCCAGCGTGGTATTGGAGGGTGAGGCGATGAGTGGTCTCGGTGGGTGAGGCGCCCAGCGTGGTGCTGGTGGGTGAGGCGGCCAGAGTGGCGTTGGTGGGCGAGGCGGCAAGCTTGGTGTTGATGGGCGAGGCAGCCAGCGTGGTTTTGGTGGGTGAGGTAGCCAGAGTGGTGTTTTTGGACGAGGCGGCCAGCGTGGTATTGGTGGGTGAGGCTACCAGCGTGGTATTGGAGGGTGAGGCGGCCAGAGCGGTGTTGCTGGGTGAGGCGGCCAGTGTGGTGTTTGAGGGCGTGACGGCTAGCGAGGTATTGGTTGGTGAGGCTACCAGCATGGTATGGGAGGGTGAGACGGCTAGAGTAGTGTTCCTGGGTGAGGCGGCCAGACTGGTATCGGTGGGCGAGTCGGCAGAGTGGTGTTGGTGGGCGAGGCTGCCAGCGTGGTGTTGGTGGGTGAGGCGGCAAAAGTGGTCTTTGTAGGCGAGGCGGCCAGCGTGGTATTTTTGGGTGAGGCTACCAGCATTGTATTCGAGGGTGTGGCGGCTAGAGTGGTGTTGGTGGGTGAGGGGGCCAGCGTGGTGTTAGTGGGTGAGAAGGCCAGCGTGGTGTTGGTGAGCGAGGCGGCCAGAGTGGTGCTGGTGAGGGAGGTGGCTATCGTGGTGTTGGTGGGTGAGGCGGTCAGCGTGGTGTTTGTGGGCGAGACGGCCAGTGTGGTGTTGGTGGGTGAGGCGGTCAGCATGGTGTTTGTGCGGCGAGACGGCCAGTGTGGTGTTGGTGGTGAACGCCCAATGTGTTTTTCTTGGGTGAGGCGGCTTGCGTGGTGTTTGTGGGCGAGGCAGCCGGCCTGGTATTGGTGGGTGAGGCTGCCAGCGTAGTATTTTAGGGTAAGGCGGCCAGAGTGGTGTTGGTGGGTGAGACGGCCAGCGTGGCGTTGGAGGATGAGGCGGCCAGCGTGATGTTGGTGGGCGAAGTAGCCAGCGTGGTGTTGGTGGGCAGGGCGGCCAGCGCGGTGTTGATGGGTGAGACAGCCAGTGTGGTGTTTGTGGGTGAGGCGGCCAGCATGGTAATGGTTGGTAAGGCTGCCAGCATGGTATCGGAGAGTAAGGCTGCTCGCGTGGTATGGAAGGGTGAGGCCGCCAGATTGATGGTGGTGGGTGAGTCGACCAGTGTGTTGTTGGTGGGTGAGGCGATTAGCGTGGTGTTGATGGGTGAAGCTGCCAGCGTGATCATTGTGGGCGAGATGGCCTGCATGGTATTGCTGGATGAGGCGCGTAATGTCTTTTTATTGGGTGAGGCGGCCAGCTTGGTGTTGGTGAGTGAGGCAGTCAGCCTGATGTTGGTGGGTGAGGCGGCTTGCCTGGTGTTGGTGGGTGAAGCTGCCCGCGAGGTGTTCGTAGGTGAGGTGGCCAGTGTGATGTTGGTGGGAGAGGCGGCCAGAGTGGTGTTGGTTTGTGAAGCGTCCAGAGTGATGTTGGCAGGCGAGGCGGCCAGCTTGTTGTTGGCGGGTGAGTCGCGCAATGTGGTCTTGATTGGTGAGGCGGCCAGCGTGGTCTTGGCAGGTGAAGCTGCCAGCGTGGTATTGGTGGGTGAGACGGCCAGAGAGATGCTGGTGGGTGAGGCGAACAGCGTGGTGTTGGTGGGTGAGGCGGCCAGCGTGGTGTTGGTGATTGACGCGGCCAGGCGTGCTGTTGTTGGGTGAGGTGCGCAATGTGGTGTTGGTGGGTGCAGTGGCCAGCGTGTGCTTGTGGGCAAGGCAGCCAGCGTGGTATTGGTAGGTGAGGCGCGCAATGTGGAGTTGGTGGGTGAGGCGGCCACCGTGGTGTTGGTGAGAGGCGGCCAGCATAATGTTGGAAGGCGAGGTAGCCAACGTGGTGTTGGTGGGTGAGGCGCGCAATATCGTGTTGGTGGGTGAGGTGGCCAGCGTGGTGTTGGTGGATGAGGTGGCCAGCATAATGTTGGTGGGTGAGGAGGCCAGAGTGGTATTGTTTTGGGAGGTGGTCGGCGTGGTGTTGGTGGGTAAGGCGACAAGCGTGGTGCTGGAGGGTCAGGCTGCAAGCGTAGTGTTGAGGGGTGAGTCTGTCAGCATGGTGTTGCTTTGTGAGGTGGCCAGCGTGGTGTTGATGGGCGAGGCGGACAGCTTAGTACTGGTGGGAGAGGCGGCCAGCGTTGTGTTTTTTTGTGAGGCGTCCAGCGTAATGTTGGTAGGTCAGTCGGCCAAAGTGGTGTTGGTGGGTGAGACGCGCAATGTGGTATTGGTGGGTGAGGCGGCCAGCGTGGTGTTGGTGGGTGAGGCGGCCTGCATGGTGTTCGCGGGTGAGGAGGCCAGTGTGGTGTTGGTTTGCGAAGTGGCCAGTGTGGTGTTGGTTTGCGAGGTGGCCAGTATGGTGTTGGTGGGCGAGGCGGCAAGAGTTGTGTTGGTGGATGAGGCGAAAAGCGTGTTGTTGAAGGGTGAGTGAGGCGGCCAGAGTGGTGGTGGCGGTTGAGGCTGACAGCGTGGTATTGGTGGGTGAGGCGGCCAGAGTGCTGTTGGTGGGTGAGGTGGCCAGATTGGTGTTGGAAGGTGAGGTAGTCAGTGTAGTGTTGGTTTAGGAGGTGGCCGGCGTTGTGTTGGTAGGCGAGGCGGCAAGTGTGGTTGTGGGTGAGGCTACAAACGTGTTGTTGATGGGTGAGTGAGGCGGCCAGCGTGTTGTTGGCGGGTGAGGCTGACAGCGTGGTGTTGGTTTGTGAGGCGTCCAGCGTGATGTTGGAAGGCGAGGCAGCCAACGTGGTGTTGGTGGGTGAGGTGCGCAATGTCGTGTTGGTGGGTGAGATGGCCAGCGTGGTGTTGGTGGATGAGGCGGCCAGCATAATGTTGGTGGGTGAGGAGGCCAGAGTGGTGTTGTTTTGGGAGGTGGTCGGCGTGGTGTTGGTGGGCAAGGCGGCAAGCGTGGTGCTGGAGGGCCAGGCTGCAAGCGTAGTGTTGAGGGGTGAGTCTGTCAGAATGGTGTTGCTTTGTGAGGCGGCCAGCGTGGTGTTGGTGGGCGAGGCGGACAGCTTGGTATTGGTGGGTGAGGCAGCCAGAGTGGTGTTGGTGGGTGAGGCGGCCACCAAGGTGTTGGTGGGTGAGGCGTGTTGGTGGGAAAGGCGGCCAGCGTTGTGTTTTTTTTTTTTTTGTGAGGCGTTCAGCATAATGTTGGTATGTCAGGGGGCCAAAGTGGTGTTGGTGGGTGAGACGCGCAATGTGGTACTGGTGGGTGAGGCGGCCAGCGTGGTGTTGGTGAGTGACGCGGCCTGCATGTTGTTCGTGGGTGAGGAGGTTTGGTGGGTGTGGTGTTGGTTTGGGAGGTGGCCGGCGTGGTATTGTTGAGTGAGGTGCACAATGTGTTTTTTTGTGTGAGGCGGCTAGCGTGATATTGTTGGGTGAGGTTCACAATATGTTTTTTGGGTGAGGCGGCCAGCGTGGTGTTTGTGGGCGAGGCAGCTAGCAAAGTATTAGTGGGTGAGACGGACAGCGTGGTGTTGGTGGGTGTCGCGGCCAGCATGGTGTTCGTGGGCGAGGCGGCCTGCGTGGTATTGTTGGGTGAGGTGCACAATGTGTTTTTTGGGTGAGTCGGCCGGTGTGGTGTTTGTGGGCGAGGCGGCCAGCGAAGTATTGGTGGGTGAGGCTACCAGCGTGGTATGGGAGGGTGAGGCGGCCAGCCCAGTCTTGGTGGGCGATGCGGCCAGCGTGCTGTTGATGGGTAAGGCTTCTAGTTTGGTGATGGTGGGTGAGGCGGCCAACGTGGTGGTGATGGCGGGTGAAGCTGCCAGCGAGGTGTTGGTGGGTGAGGCGGCCAACGTGGTATTGGTGGGTGAGGCGGCCAGCGTAGTGTTGGTGGGTGAAGTTGCCAGCAAGGTATTGGTGGGTGAGGCGTACAATGTGATCTTGGTGGGTGAGGCGGCTAGCGTGGTGTTCCTGGGAGAGGCGGGCAGCTTGGTGTTGGTGGGTGAAGCTGCCATCGAGGTGCTAGTGGGTAAGGCGACCAGCGTGGTGTTGGTGGGTGAGGCGGCCAGCGTGGTGTTGGTTTTTGAGGTGTCCAGCGTGATGTTGGTAGGAAAGGCGGCCAATGTTGGTGGATAAGGCGTGCAATGTGGTGTTGGAGGGTGATTCGGTCAGCGTGGTGTTGGTGGGTGAGGCAGCCAGCCTGGTGTTGGCGGGTGAGGCGTCATGCATGGTGTTGGTGGGTGAGGTGGCCGGCGTGGTGTTGGTGGGCGAGCCGGCGAGCGTGGTGTTGTTGGGTGAGGCTGCAAGATTGGTGTTGATGGGTGAGTGAGGCGGCCAGCGTGGTGTTGGCGGGCGAGGCTGCCAGCTTGGTATTGGAGGGTGAGGCGGCCAGAGTAGTGTTGGTTGGTGAGGCGGCCAGAGTGGTGTTGGTTGGTGAAGCGGCCAGCGTGGTGTTAGCGGGCGAGGCGGCCAACGTGGTGTTGGTGGGTGAGGCGGCCACCGTGGTGTTGGTGAGCGAGGCGGCCAGCGTGGTGATGGTGGGAGAAGTGGCCAGCGTAGTGTTGGTGAGTAAGGCTTGCAATGTGGTGTTGGTGTGTGATTCGGCCAGATTGGTGTTGTCGCGTGAGACGGCCAGCATGGTTTTCGTGGGTGAGGCGGCAAGCGTGGTATTTGTGAGCGAGGCGGCAAGCGTGGTATTGGCGGGTGAGGCTGCCAGCATAGTATTGGAGGGTGACGCGGCTAGAATGGTATTAGTGGGTAAGGCGGCCAGCGTGGTGTAGGTGGGTGAGGCGGCCAGCGTGGTGTTTGTGGGCGTGGTGGCCAGAGTGGTGTTGGTTGATGAGGCGGCCAGCGTGGTGTTAGTGGGCGAGGCGGCCAGCATGGTGTTGGTGGGTGAAGCGGCAAGCGTGGTCTTTGTGGGTGAGGCGTCCTCCGTCGTATTGGTGGGTGTGGCTGCCAGAATGGTATTGGAGGGTGTGGCGGCTAGAATAGTTTTCGTGAGTGAGGCGGCCAGCGTGGTGTTGGTGGGCGAAGCGTCCAGCATGATGTTGGTAGGAAGGGCGGCCAACGTTGATGGATGAGGTGCGCAATGTGGTGTTGGTGTGTGATTCGGCCAGATTGGCGTTGTCGCGTGAGACGGCCAGCATGGTTTTCGTGGGTGAGGCGGCAAGTGTGGTCTTTGTGAGCGAGGCGACTAGCGTGGTATTGGCGGGTGAGGCTGCCAGCATAGTATTGAAGGGTGAGGCGGCTAGAGTGGTGTTGGTGAGTGAGGCGGCCAGCGTGGTGTTGGTGGGTGAGGCGGCCAGCGTGGTGTTGTTGGGCGAGGAGGCCAGAGTGGGGTTGGTGGGCGAGACAGGCAGTGTGGTGTTTGTGGGTGAGGCGGCTAGCGTGGTTTTGGTGGGTGAGGCGCGCAATGTGATTTTTTTGGGTGAGGCGGCTAGCGTGGTGTTAGTGGGCGAGGCGGCCAGGATGGTTATGGTTGGTGAGGCTGCCAGCGTGGTATTGGAGAGTGAGGCTGCCACCGTGGTACTGGGGGTTAAGGCGGCCAGATTGGTGATGGTGGTTGAGGCAGACAGCATGGTGTTGGTGGGTGAGGCGGCGAGAATGATGTTGATGGCTGAGGCGACCAGCGTGGTATTGTTGGGGGAGATGCAAAATGTGTTTTTTTTTTTTTTGGGGGGGGGGTGAGGCGGCCAGGGTAATGTTTGTGGGCGAGGCGGCCAGCGAAGTATTGATGGGTGAGGCTACCAGCGTGATAAGGGAGGATGATGCGGCCAGAGTGGTGTTGGTGGGTGAGGCAGCGAGGCTTGTGTTGGTGGATGAGACGGCCATCGTGGTGTTCGTGGACGAGGCGGCCAGCGTGGTGTTGGTGGGCGATACGGAAGGCGTGCTGTTGATGGGTGAGGCTTCCAGCTTGGTGATGGTTAGTGAGGCGGCCAGCGTGGTGTTGGTGGGTGAAGCTGCCAGCGAGGTGTTTGTGAGTGTGGCGGCCAACGTGGTATTAGTGAGTGAGGCGGCCAGCGTGGTGTTGGTGGGTGAAGCTGCCAGCAAGGTATTGCTGGGTGAGGCGGACAACGTGGTATTGGTGGGTGAGGCGTACAGTGTGATGTTGGTGGGTGAGGCAGCCAGCGTGGTGTTGGTTTTTGAGGTGTTAGTGGGCGTGGTGTTAGTGGGCGAGGCGGCCAGCGTGGTGTTGGTGGGCGAGGCGGCCATCGTGGCGTTGGTGGGTGAGGCAGCAAGCGTGGTCTTTGTGGGCGAGGCGTGATGTTGGTAGGAAAGGCGGCCAACGTTGGAGGATGAGGCGCGCAATGTGGTGTTGGAGGGTGATTCGGTCTGCGTGGTGTTGTTGCCTAAGGCGGCCAGCATGGTACTGGTGGGTGAGGTGGTCATTGTGCTGTTAGTTTGGGAGGTGGCCCGGCGTGGTGTTGGTGGGCGAGCCGGCCAGCGTGGTGTTGTTGGGTGAGGCTGCAAGGTTGGCGTTGATGGGTGTGTCAGGCGGCCAGCGTGGTGTTGGCGGGTTGGCTTGGTATTGGAGGGTGAGGCGGCCAGAGTAGTGTTAGTGGGTGAGGCCCAGAGTGGTGTTGGTTGATGAGGCGGCCAGCGTGGTGTTAGTGGGCGAGGCGGCCAGCGTGGTGTTGGTGGGCGAGGCGGCCATCGTGGCGTTGGTGGGTGAGGCGGCAAGCGTGGTCTTTGTGGGCGAGGCGGCCAGCGTGGTATTGGTGGGTGAGGCTGCCAGCATGGTATTGGAGGGTGTGGCGGCTTGAATGGTTTTGGTGGGTGAGACGGCCAACGTGGTGTTGGTGGGTGAAGCGGCCAGCGTGGTGTTGGTGGGCGAGGCGGCCAGCGTAGTGTTGGTGGGAGAAGTGTCCAGCGTGGTGTTGGTGAGTGAGGCGCGCAATGTGGAGTTGGTGTGTGATTCGGCCAGTACGGTGTGTTGCGTGAGACGGCCAGCATGGTTTTCGTGGGTGAAGCGGCCAGCGTGGTCTTTGTCAGCGAGGCGGCCAGCGTTGTATTGGTGGGTGAGGCTGCCATCATGGTATTGGAGGGTGAGGCGGTTAGAATGGTGTTGGTGGGTGAGGCGGCCATTGTGCGGTTGGTTTGGGAGGTAACTGGCGCAATGTTGGTGGGCGAGCCGGCGAGCGTGGTGTTGTTGGGTGAGGCTGCAGGATTGGTGTTGATGGGTGAGTGAGGCGGCCAGCGTGGTGTAGGCGGGTGAGGCTGCCAGCTCGGTATTGTAGGGTGAGGCGGCAAGAGAAGTGTTGGTGGGTGAGGCGGCCAGCGTGGTGTTGGTGGGTGAGGTGACAAGTGTGGTGTTGGTGGGCGAAGCGTCCAGCATAATGTTGGTTGGAAGGTGGGCCAACGTTGGTGGATGAGGTGCGCAATGTAGTGTTGGTGTGTGATTCGGCCAGATTGTTGTTGTCGCGTGAGACGGCCAGCATGGTTTTCGTGGGTGAAGCGGCAAGTGTGGTCTTTGTGAGCGAGGCAGCTAGCGTGGTATTGGCGGGTAAGGCTGCCAGCATAGTATTGGAGGGTGAGACGGCTACAATGGTATTGGTGGGTGAGGCGGCCAGCGTGGTGTTGGTGGGTGAGGCGGCCAGCGTGGTGTTTGTGGGCGTGGTGGCTAGCGTGGTGTTGGTGGGTGAGGCGGCCAGCGTGGTGTTTGTGGGCGAGGCGACCAGTGTGGTACTGGTGGGTGAAGCGCGCGTGTGTTTTTCTTAGGTGATGCGGCTAGCGTGGTGTTTGTGGGCGAGGCGGTCAGTATGGTATTGGTGGGTGAGGCTGCCAGCGTGGTATTTTAGGGTAAGGCGACCAGAGTGGTGATGCTGGGTGAGGCGGCCTGCGTGGCTTTGGAGTGAGGCGACCAGCGTGGTGTTGGTGAACGAAGCGGCCAGCGTGGTGTTGGTGGGCGAGGAGGCCAGAGTGGTGTTGATGGGTAAGACAGTCAGTGTGGTGTTTGTGAGTGAGGCGGCCAGCGTTGTATTGGTGGGTGAGGTTGCCATCATGGTACTGGAGGGTGAGGCGGCTAGAATGGTGTTGGTGGGTGAGGCGGCCATTGTGCTGTTGGTTTGGGAGGTAGCCGGCGTGATGTTGGTGGGCGAGCCGGCGAGCGTGGTTTTGTTGGATGAGGCTGTAGGGTTGGTGTTGATGGGTGAGTGAGGCGGCCAGCGTAGTGTAGGCGGGTGAGGCTGCCAGCTCGGTACTGTAGGGTGAGGCGGCCAGAGTAGTGTTGGTGGGTGAAGCGGCCAGAGTGGTGTTGGTTGGTGAGGCGGCCAGCGTGGTGTTAGTGGGCGAGGCGACCAGCGTGGTGTTGGTGGGCGAGGTGGCCAGCGTGGTGTTGGTGGGTGAGGCGGCAAGCGTGGTCTTTGTGGGCGAGGCGGCCACAGTCGTATTGGTGGGTGTGACTGCCAGCATGGTATTGGAGGGTGCGGCGGCTAGAATGGTTTTGTTCTGTGAGGCGGCCAGCGTGGTGTTGGTAGGTGAGGCGGCTAGCGTGGTGTTAGTGGGCGAGGCGGCCAGGATGGTTGTGGTTGGTGAGGCTGCCAGAGTGGTATTGGAGAGTGAGGCTGCCACCGTGGTACTGGGGGGTGAGGCGGCCAGATTGGTGGTGGTGGTTGAGGGGGACAGCATAGTGTTGGTGGGTGAGGCGGCGAGAATGGTGTTGATGGCTGAGGCGGCCAGCGTAGCATTGTTGGGTGAGGTGCACAAGGTGTTTTTTTTGGATGAGGCGGCCAGTGTGGTGTTTGTGGGCGAGGCGACCAGCGAAGTATTGATGGGTGAGGATACCAGCGTGGTATGGGAGGGTGAGGCGGCCAGAGCGGTGTTGGTGGGTGAGGCAGCCACGCTGGTGCTGGTGGGTGAGGCGGCCATCGTGGTGTCGGTGGGCGATGTGGCCAGCGTGCTGTTGATGGGTGAGGTTTCCAGCTTGGTGATGGTTGGTGAGGCGGCCAGCGTGGTGTTCTTGGATGAAGCTGCCAGCGAGGTGTTGGTGGGTGAGGCGGCCAACGTGGTATTGGTGAGTGAGGCGGCCAGCGTGGTGTTAGCGAGTGAAGCTGCCAGCAAGGTATTGATGGGTGAGGCGGACATCGTGGTATTGGTGGGTGAGGCGTACAACATGATGTTGGTGGTTGAGGCGACCACCGTGCTGTTGCTTTGTGAGGCGTCCAGCTTGATGTTGATAGGAAAGGCGGCCAACGTTGGTGGATGAGGCGCGCAATGTGGTGTTGGAGGGTGGTTTGGTCTGCGTGGTGTTGTTGCCTGAGGCGGCCAGCATGGTGTTGATGGGTGAGGTGTCCATTGTGAAGTTGGTTTGGGAGGTGGCCGGCGTGGTGTTGGTGGGCGAGACGGCGAGCGTGGTGTTGTTGGGTGAGGCTGCAAGGTTGGTGTTGATGGGTGAGTGAGGCGGCCAGCGTGGTGTTGGCGGTTGAGGCTGCCAGCTTTGTACTGGAGGGTGAGGCGACCAGAGCAGTGTTGGTGGGTGAGGCGGCCAGAGTGGTGTTGGTTGGTGAGGCGGCCAGCGTGGTGATAATGGGCGAGGCGGCCCGCGTGGTGTTGGTGGGCGAGGCGGCCAGCGTGGTGTTGGCGGTTGAGGCTGCCATCTTAGTATTGGAGGGAGAGGCGGCCAGAGTAGTGTTGGTTGGTGAGGCGGCCAGCGTGATGTTGGTGAGTGAGGCGCGCAATGTGTTGGTGGGTGATTCGATCAGCGTGGTGTCGTTGCGTGAGACGGCCAGCATGGTTTTCGTGGGTGCGGCGGCAATCGTGGTCTTTGTGAGCGAGGCGGCCAGCGTGGTATCGGTGGGTGAGGCTGCCAGCATGGTATTGGAGGGTGAGGCGGCTATAATGGTGTTGGTGGGTGAAGGGGCCAGCGTGATGTTGGTGCCTGAGGCGGCCAGCATGGTGTTTGTGGGCGAGGCGGCCAGCGTGGTGTTGATGAGCTTGGTGGCTAGCGTGGTGTTGGTGGGCGAGGCGGCCAGAGTGGTGTTGGTGGGTGAGACAGCCAGTGTGGTGTTTGTGGGTGAGGCGGCCAGCGTGGTATTGGTGGGTGAGGCACGCAATGTGTTTTTGTTGGGTGAGGCGGCTAACGTGGTATTAGTGGGCGAGGCGGCCAGGATGGTTATGGTTGGTGAGGCTGCCAGCTTGGTATTGGAGGGTAAGGGGGCCAGATTGGTGGTGGTGGTTGAGGCGGATAGCGTGGTGTTGGTGGGTGAGGCGGCGAGCATGATGTTGATGGGTGAAGCGGCCAGCGTGGCATTGTTGGGTGAGGTGCACAAGGTGTTTTTTTGGATGAGGCGGCCAGTGTGGTGTTTGTGGGCGAGGCGACCAGCGAAGTATTGATGGGTGAGGATACCAGCGTGGTATGGGAGGGTGAAGCGGCCAGTGTGGTGTTGGTGGGTGAAGCAGCCACGCTGGTGCTGGTGGGTGAGGCGGCCATTGTGGTGTTGGTGGGCGAGGCGGCCAGCGTGGTGTCGGTGGGCGATGTGGCCAGCGTGCTGTTGATGGGTGAGGCTTCCAGCTTGGTGATGGTTAGTGAGGCGGCCAGCGTGGTGTTCTTGGGTGAAGCTGCCAGCGAGGTGTTGGTGGGTGAGGCAGCCAACGTGGTATTGGTGGGTGAGGCGGCCAGCGTGGTGTTGGTGAGTGAAGCTGCCAGCAAGGTATTGATGGGTGAGGCGGACAACGTTGTATTGATGGGTGAGGCGTACAATGTGATGTTGGTGGGTGAGGCGACCACCGTGATGTTGCTTTGTGAGGCGTCTAGCGTGGTGTTGGTAGGAAAGGCAGCCAACGTTGGTGGATGAGGCGCGCAATGTGGTGTTGGAGGGTGATTGGGTCTGCGTGGTGTTGTTGCCTAAGGCGGCCAGCATGGTGTTGGTGGGTGAGGTGGCCATTGTGCTGTTGGTTTGGGAGGTGGCCGGCGTGGTGTTGGTGGGCGAGCCGGCGAGTGTGTTGTTGGGTGAGGCTGCAAGATTGGTGTTGATGGGTGAGTGAGGCGGCCAGCGTGGTGTTGGCGGTTGAGGCTGCCAGTTTGGTACTGGAGGGTGAGGCGACCAGAGTAGTGTTAGTGGGTGAGGCGGTCAGAGTGGTGTTGGTTGGTGAGGCGGCCAGCGTGGTGATAGTGGGAGAGGCTGCCAGAATGGTGTTGGTGGGCGAGGTGGCCAGCGTGGTGTTGGTGGGTGAGGCGGCAAGCGTGATCTTTGTGGGCGAGGCGGCCACTGTGGTATTGGTGGGTGGGGCTGCCAGCATGGTATTGGAGGGTGCGGCGGCTTACCCACCAACACCACGCTTGCCACCTAATCAACCAACCCCACGTTTACCGCCTCACCCACCAACACCATGCTGGCCGCCTCTCCCACAAACACCGCGTTGGCCGCCTCACCCACCAACACTACAATGCAGCGTGGTGCTGGTGGGTGAGGCGGCCGGCATGGTGTTTGTGGGTAAGGTGGTCAGTGTGGTGTTGGTTTGGGATGTGGCCGGCGTGGTGTTGGTGGGTTAGGCGGCCAAAGTGGTATTTGTGGGTGATGCTGCAAGCATGGTGTTAATGGGTGAGGCAGCCAGCGTGGTGTTGGCGAGTGAGGCTGTCGGCGTTGTAATGGTGGGCGAGGCGGTTAGAGTGGTGTTGGTGGGTAAGGCGGGTAGCTAGGTGTTGGTGGGTGAGGCGTTGAGCGTGGTGTTGGTGGGTGAGTCGGCCACAGTAGTGTTATTGGGCGAGGCGACCAGCGTGGTGTTGGTGGATGAGGATACCAGCTGGCATTGGTGGATGAGGCGGCTAGCGTGGTGTTCGTGGGCGAGTCGGCCACAGTAGTGTTATTGGGCGAGGCGACCAGTATGGCGTTGGTGGGTGTGGCGCTTAGTGTGGTGTTGGCTTTTGAGATGGCCAGTGTGGTTTTGGTGGTTGAGGCGGCCAGCGTGGTGTTGGTGGGTGAGTCGATTGTGGTGTTGGTGGGGAGGCGGTCAGCGGGGTGTTCGTGGGTGAGGCGTGGATCGTGGTGTTGTTGGGTGAGGCTGCCAGCATGGTATCGGTGGGTGAGGCGGCCAGCGTGGTTTTGGTGGGTGAAGAGGCCAGCGTAGTGTTGATAAGCGAGGCGGCCGGCGTATTGTTGGTGGGCTAATCGGCCGGAGTGGTGCTTGTTAGCGAGGCGGCCTGCATGGTGTTGGTGGGTGTGGCGGATAGTGTGGTGTTGGCTTTTGAGGCGGCCAGCGTGGTGCTACTGGGTGTGGCGCACAATGTGGTGTTGGTGGGGGAGGCGGCCAGCGTAGTGTTAGTGGGCGCGGCGGCCTACGTGGTATACTGGTGGGTGAGGCGCGCAATGTAGTGTTGGTGGGTGAGGCGCGCAACGTAGCGTTAGTGGGTAAGGTGGCCAGCATGATATTGGTGGATGAGGCGCGCAACGCGGTGTTGATGGGTGAGGTCGCCAGCTTGATGTTCGTGGGCGAGTCGCCCAGAGTAGTGTTAGTGGGCGAGGCAGACACCATGGTATTGGTGGATGTGGCGGCTAGTGAGGCATTGGCTTTTGAAGCGGCCAGCGTGGTTTTTGATGGGTGAGGCTGCCAGCTTGGTGTTGGCGGGTGAGGCGGCCAGTGTGGTGTTGGTGGGTGAGGCAGCCTGCGTGGCGTTGGTGGGTGAGGCGGCCAGCGTAGTGTTGGTGGGTTAGGTGGCCAGCGTGGAGTTGGTGGGTGAGATGGCCAGCGTGGTGTTGGTGGGTGAGGTGCACAATGTGGTGTTGGTGGGGGAGGCGGCCACCGGGTTGTTGGTGGGTGAGACGTGGATCGTGGTGTTGATAGGTGAGGCTAACAGCGTGGTGTTTCTTTGTTAGGTAGCCAGCGTGGTTTTGGTGGGCAAGGCGTCCAGTGTGGTGTTGGTGGGTGAGGCTACCAGCGTGATGTTGGTGCGCGAGGCGGCCAGCATGGTGTTGGCGGGAGAGGCGGCCATCGTGGTATATGTGGGCGAGGCGGCCAGCGTAGTGTTTGTGGGTTAGGCGGCCAGCGTGGAGTTGGTGGGTGAGATGGCTGGCGTGGTGTTGGTGGGTGAGGCGCACAATGTGGCGTTGGTGGGGGAGGCGGCCACCGGGTTGTTGGTGGGTGAGGCGTGGATTGTGGTGTTGGTAGGTGGGGCGGCCAGCGTGGTGTTGGTGGATGAGGTGGCCAACGTGTTGTTGATGGATGAGGCGGTCAGCGTGGTATTAGTGGGTAAGACACGCAATGTGGTTTTGGTGAGTTAGGCGGCCAGCTTGGTGTTAGTGGGTGAGTCAGCCAGCGTGGTGTTGGTGGGTGTGGCGGCCAGCGTGGTTTTGGTGGGTGAGGCGCGCAATGTGGTGTTGGTGGGTGAGGCGCGCAATGTGGTGTTGGTGGATGAGGCGGCCAGCGTGGTGTTGGTGGGTGAGGCAGCCTGCGTGGCGTTGGTGGGTGAGGCTGCCAACGTGGTACTTGTGGGTGAAACGGCCAGCATGGTGTTGATGGGCGAAGTGGCCAGCGTGGTGTTGGTGGGTAAATCGGCCAGAGTGGTGTTAGTGGGCGAGGCGGCCAGCATGGTGTTGTTGGGTGTGCCGGCTAGTGTGGTGTTGGCGGGTGAGACGGCCAGCGTGGTGTTAGTGGGTGAGGCGGCCTGCGTCGAGTTGTTGTGTGAGTCTGCCAGCGCGGTACTGGTGGGTGTCTCGAGACGGTCACCGTGGTGTTCATGGGCGAGGCAGCCAGCGTGGTGTTGGTGGGTGAGGCGGCCAGAGTGGTGTTAGTGGGCAAGGCGGCCAGCATTGTGTTGGTGGGTGTAGCGGCTAGCGTGGTGTTGATGGGTGAGGAGGCCAGCATGGTGTTGGCGGGTGAGGCGGCCAGTGTGGAGTTGGTGGGTGAGGCTTCCACCGTGGTGTTGGTGGGCGAGGTGGCCAGCGTGGTGTTAGCGGGTGAGGCAGCCAGCGTAGTATTGGTGGGTAAGACGTGGTACTGCTGGGTGAGACGGCCAGCGTGGTGTTGATGAGCGAGGCGGCCAGCATGGTGTTGGTGAGTCGGCCAGAGTGGTGTTAGTGGGCGAGACAGCCAGCATGGTGCTGGTGGGAGTGGCGGCTAGTGTGGTGTTGGCGGGTGAAGCGGCCAGCGTGGTGTTGATGGGTGAGTCGGCCAGCGTGGTGGTGGTGGGTGATATGGCCAGCGTGGTATTGGAGGGAGAGGCACGCATTGTGGTTTTGGTGGGAGAGGAGGCCAGAATGGTGTGGACAGGTGAGGTGGCCTGCGTGGTGTTGGTGGATGAGGCGGCCAGAGTGGTGTTGGTGAATGTGGCTGCCACCGTGGTGTTGCTGGGTGAGGCGGCCAGCGTGGTGTTAGCGGGTGAAGCGGCCGGAGTAGTATTGATGGGTGAGACGGCCAGCATGGTGTTGGTGGTTAAGGCGGTCTGCGTGCTGTTGCTGGGTGACGCGGCCACCGTGGTGTTGGTGGGTAAGGCACCCAACGTGGTGTTGGTAGGTGAGGCAAGCAATGTGGTGTTGGTTCGTGAGGCGCGCAATATAGTGTTGGTGGGTGTGGCGAGCTATGTGGTGTTGGTGGGTTAGGTGGCCAGCGTAGTGTTGGTGGGTGAGGCGGGCGACGTGGAGTTTGTTTATGAGGCAGCCATCGCGGTATAGGTGGGCGAGGCGGCCAGCGTATTGTTGATGGATGAGGCAGCCAGCGCGTTGTCGGTGGGAGAGTTTGCCAGCGTGGTGTTGGTGGATATGGAGGCCAGCGTGGTTTAGGTGGGTGAGAAAATGAGTGAGGAAAGATTGACAAAGAGGATATATGTGTTAAAGGTGGAGGGAACGAGGAGAAGTGAGAGACCTAATTGGAGGTGGAAAGATGGAGTGAAAAAGATTTTGAGCGATCGGGCCCTCACCATGCAGGAGGGTGAAAGGCGTGCAAGGATAGAGTGAATTAGAACGAGGTGGTATACCGGGGTCGACGTGCTGTCAATGGATTGAAGCAGGGCATGTGAAGTTTCTGGGGTAAACCATGGAAAGTTTTGTGGGGCCTGGATGGAGAAAGGGAGCTGTGGTTTCGGTGCATTATTACATGACAGCTAGAGACTGAGTGGGAACGAATGAGGCCTTTGTTGTCTTTTCCTAGGGGTAGAGGGTTGCCATTTCATGTGTGGCGGGGTGTCGACGAGAACGAGTAAAGGAAGCAAGTATGAATTATGTAAATGTGTATATATGTATATGGCTGTGTATGTAGAGGGCCTTTGAGGGAATATCCACACCTGGCCCCCTTCTCTGTTCCTTCTTTTTAGAAAATATGAAAAAAAAAAAAGTACGAGAGGGGAGGATTTCCAGCCCCGCTCCTTTCCCTTTTATTCGCTTTCTACGACAAACAGGGAATGCGTGCGAAGTATTCTTTCCCCCCTATCCCCAGGGATAATATATATATATATATATATATATATATATATATATATATATATATATATATATATATATCATTTATTTTACTTTGAAGCTGTCTCCCGCGTTAGCGAGGTAGCGCAATGAAACAGACGAAAGAATGGCCCAACCCACCTACATACACATGCATATACCTACAAGTCCACACATGGAAATATACATACCTATACATCTCAACGTATACATATATATACGCACACAGACATATACATATATACACATGTACATAATTCATACTATCTGCCTTTATTCATTCCCATCGCCAACCCGCCACACATGAAATAAAGACCCCCTCCCCCCAGATGTGCGCGAGGCAGCGCTAAGGAAAGACAACAAAGGCCCCATTCGTTCACACTCAGTCTCTAGCTGTCATGTATAATGCACCGAAACCACAGCTCCCTTTCCACATCCAGGCCCCACAGAACTTTCCATGGTTTACCCCAGACGCTTCACATACCCTGGTTCAATCCATTGACAGCACGTCGACCCCGGTATACCTCAGTGTTCTAATTCACTCTATTCCTTGCGTGCCTTTCACCCTCCTGCATGTTCAGGCCCCGATCACTCAAAATCTTTCACACTCCATCTTTCCACCTCCAATTTGGTCTCCCACTTCTCGTTCCCTCTTGGTCAATCTTTCCTCACTCATTCTCTCCATGTGACCGAAACATTTCAAAACACCCTCTTCTGTTCTCTCAACCACACTCATTTTATTACCACACATCTCTCTTACCATATTATTACTTACTCGATCAAACCACCTCACACCACATATTGTCCTCAAACATCTCATTACCAGCACATCCACCCTCCTCCGCATAACTATCGATAGCCCACGATTCGCGACAATATAACTGTTGGAACCACTATTCCTTCAAACATACCCATTTTTGCTTTCCCAGATAATGTTCTCGGCTTCCACACGTTTTTCAAAGCTGCCACAACTTTCGCCCCCCCCCCCCCCCCCCCCCCCCGCCCCCACCCCACCGTATGATTCACTTCCATGGTTCCACACGCTGCCAAATCCACTCCCAAGTATCTAAAACAATTCGCTTCCTCTAGGTTTCTCCATTCAAACTTACCCCCCAATTGACTATGTCCCTCAACCCTACTGTATCTAATAACCTTGCTCTTATTCACATTTCCTCTCAGCTTTCTTCTTTCACACACTTTACCAAACTTATTCTCCAGCTTCGGCAGTTTCTCACGCGAATCAGCCACCAGCGCTGTATCATCAGCGAACAACATAATGACTCACTTCCGAAGCTCTCTCGTCCACAACAGACTGCATACTTGCCCCTCTTTCCAAAACTCTTACATTTACCTCCGTAACAACCCCCATCCATGAACAAATTAAACAACCATGGAGACATCACGCAACCCTGCCGCAGAATAACATTCACTGAGAACCAATCACTTTCCTCTTTTCCTGCACGTACACATCCCTTAAGTCCTCGATATATATATATATATATATATATATATATATATATATATATATATATATATATATATATTCATTTATTTATTTTGCTTTGTCGCTGTCTCACGCGTTAGAGAGGTAGCGCAAGGAAACACACGAAAGAATCGCCCAGCCCACCCACAAACACATGTATATACATACACGTCCACACACGCAAATATACATACCTATACATCTCAACGTATACATATATACACACACACAGACTTATACATAAATACAAATGTACATAATTCATACTGTCTGCCTTTATTCACTCCCATCGCCACCCTGCCACTTATGAAATATCAACCCCTTCCCCCCTTCATGTGCGCGAGGTAGCGCTAGGAGGACAGCAAAGGCTCCATTCGTTCACACTTGGTCTCTAGCTGTCATGTAATAATGCACTGAAACCACAGCTCCCTTTCCACATCCAGGCCCCATAGAACTTTCCATGGTTTACCCCAGAAACTTCACATGCCCTGCTTCAATCCATTGACAGCACGTCGACCCCGGTATACCAAATCGTTCCAATTCACTCTATTCCTTGCACGCCTTTCACCCTCCTGCATGTTCATGACCCGATCACTCAAAATCTTTTTCACTTCATCTTTCCACCTCCAAATTGGTCTCCCACTTTTCCTCGTTCCTTCCACCTCTGACTGATATATATATCCTCCTGGTCAATCTTTCCTCACTCATTCTCTCCATGTGACTAAACCATTTCAAACCACCCTCTTCTGCTCTCTCAACCACACTCTTTTTATTACCACACATCTCTCTTACCCTATTATTACTTACTCGATCAAATCACCTCACGCCACATATTGTCCTCAAACATCTCATTTCCAGCACACCCACCCTCCTTCGCACAACTCAATCCATAGCCCACGCATCGCAACCATACAACATTGTTGGAACCACTATTCCTTCAAACATACCCATTTTTGCTTTCCGAGATAATGTTCTCGACTTCCACACCTTCTTCAGCGCTCCCAAAGCCTTCCCCTCCCCACCCTATGATTCACTTCCGCTTCCATGGTTCCATCCCTGCCAAATCAACTCCCAGATATCTATAACACTTCACATCCTCCAGTTTTTCTCAATTCAAACTTACCTCCCAATTGACTTGACCCTCAATAACCTAATAAACTTACTCTTATTCACATTTACTCTCAACCTTCTTCTTTCACACACTTTACCAAACTCAGTCACCAGCTTCTGCAGTTTCTCATATGAATCAGCCACCAGCGATGTTTCATCAGCGAACAACAACCGACTCATTTCCCAAGCTCTCTCATCCACAACAGACTGCATACTTCCCCCTCTTTCCAAAACCCTTGCATTCACCTACCTAACAACCACATCCATAAACAAATTAAACAACCATGGTGACATCACACAACCCTGCCGCAAACCTACATTCACTGAGAACCAATCACTTTCCTCTCTTCCTACACGTACACATGCCTTACATCCTCCATAAAAACTTTTCACTGCTTCGAACAACTTGCCTCCCACACCATATATTCTTAATACCTTCCATAGAGCATCTCTATCAACTCTATCATATGCCTTCTCCAGATCCATAAATGCTACATACAAATCCATTTGCTTTTCTAAGTATTTCTCACATACATTCTTCAAAGCAAACATGTGATCCACACATCCTCTACCACTTCTGAAACCACACTGCTCTTCCCCAATCTGATGCTCTGTACATGCCTTCACCCTCTCAATCAATAACCTCCAATATAATTTCCCACGAATACTCAACAAACTTATACCTCTGTAGTTTGAGCACTCACCTTTGTCCCCTTTGCCTTTGTACAATGGCACTATGCAAGCATTCCGCCAATCCTCAGGAACCTCACTATGAATCATACATACATTAAATAAACTTACAAACCAGTCAACAATACAGTCACTCCCTTCTTTAATAAATTCCATTGCAATGCCATCCAAACCCGCTTCCTTGCCGGCTTTCATCTTCCGTAAAGCTTTTACTACCTCTTCTCTGTTCATCAAATCATCCTCCCTTACCCTCTCACTTTGCACACCACCTCGACCAAAACATCCTATTTCTGCCACTCTATCATCAAACACATTCAACAAACGTTCAAAATATCACTCCATCTCCTTCTCACATCACCACTACTTGTTATCACATCCCCATTGGCCCCCTTCACTGAAGTTCCCATTTGTTCCCATGTCTTACGTACTTTATTTACCTCCTTCCAAAACATGTTTTATTCTCCCTGAAAATTAATGATACACTCTCACCCCAACTCTCATTCGCCCTCTTTTTCACCACTTGCACCTTTCTCTTGACCTCCTGCCTCTTTCTTTTATACATCTCCCACTCATTTGCGTTATTTGCCTGCAAAAATCGTCCAATTGCCTCCCTCTTCTCTTTAACTAATAATCTTACCTCTTCATCCCAGCATTCACTACTCTTTCTAATCTGCCCACCTCCCACGCTTCTCATGCTACAAGCATCTTTAGCGCAGGGCACCACTGCTTCCTCAAACGCATCCCATTCCTCCCCCACTCCCCTTTCCTCCTTGGTTCTCACCTTTTTCCATTCTGTACTCAGTCTCTCCTGGTACTTCCTCACACAAGTCTCCTTCCCAAGCTCACTTACTCTCACCACTCTCTTCACCCCAACATTCTCTCTTCTTTTCTGAAAACCTCTACAAATCTTCGCCTTCGCCTCCACAAGACAATGATCAGACATCCTTCTAGTTGCACCTCTCAGCACATTGACATCCAAAAGTCTCTCTTTCGCGCACCTATCAATTAACACGTAATCCAATTACGCTCTCTGGCCATCTCTCCTACTTACATACGTATACTTATGTATATCTCTCTTTTTAAACCAGGTATTCCCAATCACCAGTCCTTTTTCAGCACAAAAATCTACAAGCTCTTCACCATTTCCATTTCCAACACTGAACACCCCATGTATACCAATTATTCCCTCAACTGCCACATTACTCACCTTTGCATTCAAATCACCCATCACTATAACCCGGTCTCGTGCATCAAAACCACTAACACACTCATTCAGCTGCTCCCAAAACACTTGCCTCTCATGATCTTTCTTCTCATGCCCAGGTGCATGTGCACCAATAATCACCCATCTCTCTCCGTCACCTTTCAGTTTTACCCATATCAATCTAGTGTTTACATTCTTACACTCTATCACATACTCCCACAACTCCTGTTTCAGGAGTAGTGCTACTCCTTCCCTTGCTCTTGTCCTCTCACTAACCCCTGACTTTACTCCCAAGACATTCCCAACCCACTCTTCCCCTTTACCCTTGAGCTTCGTTTCACTCAGAGCCAAAACATCCAGGTTCCTTTCCTCAAACATACTACCTATCCCTCCTTTTTTCTCATCTTGGTTACATCCACACACATTTAGACACCCCAATCTGAGCCTTTGAGGAGGATGAGCACTCCCCGCGTGACTCCTTCTGTTTCCCCTTTTAGAAAGTTAAAATAGAAGGAGGGGAGGGTTTCTAGCCCCCCGCTCCCATCCCCTTTAGTCGCCTTCTACGACACTTGAGGAATGCGTGGGAAGTATTCTTTCTCCCATATATATATATATATATATATATATATATATATATATATATATATATATATATATATATATATATATATATATATATACATATATATATCTTTCCTTTCTTTCAAACCATTCGCCATTTCCAGCATTAGCGAGGTAGCGTTAACAACAGAGGATTGTGCCTTTGAGTGAATATCCTCACCTGGCCCTCTTCTCTGTTCCTTCTTTTGGAAAACTAAAAAAAAAAAAAAAAAAAAAAAAACGAGAGGGGAGGATTTCCAGCCTCCCGCTCCCTCCCCTTTTAGTCGCCTTCTACGACACGCAGGGAATACGTGGGAAGTATTCTAAATATATATATATATATATGTATATATATATATATATATATATATATATATATATATATATATATATATATATATATATTCTTTCTTTCAAACTATTCGCCAATTCCCGCATTAGCGAGGTAGCGTTAAGAACAGAGGACTGGGCCTTTGAGGGAATACCCTCACCTGGCCCAATTCTCTGTTCCTTCTTTTGGAAAAAAAAAAAAAAAAAAAAGAGAAGGGAGGATTTCCAGCCCCCCGCTCCCTCCCCTTTTAGTCGCCTTCTACGACACGCAGGGAATACGTGGGAAGTATTCTTAATCCCCTATCCCCAGGGGCAATATATATATATATATATATATATATATATATATATATATATATATATATATATATATATATATATATGTGTGTGTGTGTGTGTGTGTGAGTGTGTGTGTTTATGGATGGGGTTGTTAGGGAGGTAAATGCAAGAGTTTTGGAGAGAGGGGCAAGTATGAAGTCTGTTGGGATGAGAGAGCTTGGGAAGTGAGTCAGTTGTTGTTCGCTGATGATACAGCGCTGGTGGTTGATTCATGTGAGAAACTGCAGAAGCTGGTGACTGAGTTTGGTAAAGTGTGTGAAAGAAGAAAGTTAAGAGTAAATGTAAATAAGAGCAAGGTTATTAGGTACAATAGGGTTGAGGGTCAAGTCAATTGGGGAGGTAAGTTTGAATGGAGAAAAACTGGAGGAAGTAAAGTGTTTTAGATATCAGAGTGGATCTGGCAGCGGATGGAACCATGGAAGCGGAAGTGGATCATAGGGTGGGGGAGGGGGCGAAAATCCTGGTAGCCTTGAAGAATGTGTGGAAGTCGAGAACATTATCTCGGAAAGCAAAAATGGGTATGTTTGAAGGAATAGTGGTTCCAACAATGTTGTATGGTTGCGAGGCGTGGGCTATGGATAGAGTTGTGCGCAGGAGGATGGATGTGCTGGAAATAAGATGTTTGAGGACAATGTGTGGTGTGAGGTGGTTTGATCGAGTAAGTAACGTAAGGGTAAGAGAGATGTATGGAAATAAAAAGAGCGTGGTTGAGAGAGCAGAAGAGGGTGTTTTGAAATGGTTTGGGCACATGGAGAGAATGAGTGAGGAAAGATTGACCAAGAGGATATATGTGTCGGAGGTGGAGGGAACGAGGAGAGGTGGGAGACCAAATTGGAGGTGGAAAGATGGAGTGAAAAAGATTTTGTGTGATCGGGGCCTGAACATGCAGGAGGGTGAAAGGAAGGCAAGGAATAGAGTGAATTGGATCGATGTGGTATACCGGGGTTGACGTGCTGTCAGTGGACTGAATCAGGGCATGTGAAGCGTCTGGGGTAAACCATGGAAAGCTGTGTAGGTATGTATATTTGCGTGTGTGGACGTATGTATATACATGTGTATGGGGGTGGGTTGGGCCATTTCTATCGTCTGTTTCCTTGCGCTACCTCGCAAACGCGGGAGACAGCGACAAAGCAAAAAAAAAAAAAAAAATATATATATATATATATATATATATATATATATATATATATATATATATATATATATATATTCATTTATTATACTTTGTCGCTGTCTCCCGCATTAGCGAAGTAACGCAAGGAAACGGACGAAAAAATGGCCCAACCCACCCACATACAGATGTATATACATACACGTCCACACACGCACATATACATACCTATACATCTCAACGTATACATATATATACACATACAGACATATACATATATACACATGTATATAATTTATACTGTCTCCCTTTATTCTTTCCCGTCGTCACCCGGCCACATAATGAAATACCAACCCCCCCCCCCCCCCCCCCCGCATGTGCACGACGTAGCGCAAGGGAAAGACAACAAAGGCACATTCGTTCACACTCAGTCTCTAGCTGTCATGTAATAATGCACCGAAACCACAGCTCCCTTTCCACATCCAGGCCCCAGGGAACTTTCCATGGTTTACCCCAGACGCTTCACATGCCCTGGATCAATCCATTGACAGCACGTCGACCCCAGTATTCCACATCGTTCCAGTTCACTCCATTCCTTGCACGCCTTTCACCCTCCTGCATGTTCAGGCCCCGATCACTCAAAATCTTTTTCATTTCATCTTTCCACCTCCAATTTGGTCTCCCACTTCTCCTCGTTCCCCCCACCTCTGACTCATATATCCTCTTGGTCAATCTTTCCTCACTCATTCTCTCCATGTGACCAAACCATTTCAAAACACCCTCTTCTAATCTCTCTACCACACTCTTTTTACCACCACACATCTTTCTTACTCTTTCATTACTTACTCGATCAAACCATCTCACACCACATACTGTCCTCAAACATCTCATTTCCAGCACATTCACCCTCCTCCGCACAACTCTATCTATAGCCCATGCCTTGCAACCACATATCATTGTTGGAACCACTATTCCTTCAAACATACCCATTTTTGCTTTCCAAGATAACGTTCTCGACTTCTACACATTCTTCAACGCTCCCAGAACTATCGCCCCCTCCCCACCCCCACTCTATGATTCACTTCCGCTTCCTTGGTTCCATCCGCTGCCAAATCCACTCCCAGATACCTAAAGCACTTCACTTCCTCCAGTTTTCCTCCATTCAAACTTATTTCCCAATTGACTTGTCCATCGACCCTACTGTACCTAATAAACTTGCCCTTATTCAAAGTTACTCTCAGCTTTCTTCTTTCACACACTTTACCAAACTCAGTCACCAGCTTCTGCAGTTTCTCACCCGAATCAGCCCAGCGTTCTATCATCAGCGAACAACAACTGACTCACTTCCTAAGCTCTTTCATTCACAACAGACTGCATACTTGCCGCTCTTTCCACAACTCTTGCATTCACCTCCTTAACAACCCCATCCACAAACAAATTAAACAACCATGGAAACATCACGCACCCCTGCCGCAAACCAACATTCACTGAGAACCAATCACTTTCTTCTTTTCCTACACTTACACATGCCTTACATCCTCCATAAAAACTTTTCATTGCTTCGAACAACTTGCCTCCCACACCATATATTCTTAATACCTTCCACAGATCATCTCTATCAACTCTTATCATATGCCTTCTCCACATCCAAAAATGCTACATACAAATCCATTTGCTTTTCTAAGTATTTCTCACATACATTCTTCAAAGCAAACACGTAATGCACACATCCTCTACCACTTCTGAAACCACAATGCTGTTCCCCAATCTGATGCTCTGTACACGCCTTCACCCTCTCAATCAATACCCTCCAATATAATTTCCCAAGAATATTCATCAAACTTATACTTTTATAATTTGAGCACTCACTTTTACCCCCTTTGCCTTTGTAGAATGGCACTATGCACGCATTCCGCCAATCCTCAGGCGCCTCACAATGAGTCATACATGCATTAAATAATCTTACCAACCAGTCAACAATACAGTCACCCCCTTTTTTAATGAATTCCACTGCAATACCATCCAAACCCGCTACCTTGCAGGCTTTCATCCATGGGGATAGGGGAGAGGGAATACTTCCCACGCATTCCTCACGTGTCTTAGAAGGCGACTAAAGGGGACAGGAGCGGGGGGCTAGAAACACTCCCCTCCTTCTATTTTAACTTTCTAAAAGGGGAAACAGAAGAAGGAGTCACGCGGGGAGTGCTCATCCTCCTCGAAGGCTCAGATTGGGGTGTCTGAATGTGTGTGGATGTAGCCAAGATGAGAAAAAAGGAGATAAGTAGTACGTTTGTGGAAAGGAAACTGGATGTTTTGGCTCTGAGTGAAACGAAGCTCAAGGGCAAAGAGGAAGAGTGGTTTGGGAATGAAAGTCAGGTGTTAGTGAGAGGAAAAAAGTAAGGGAAGAAGTATGTGATAGAATGTAAGAAAGTAAACTCTAGAATGATATGGGTAAAACTGAAAGTGGATGGAGAGAGATGGGTGATTATTGGTGCATATGCACCTGGGCATGAGAAGAAAGATCATGAGAGGCAAGTGTTTTGGGAGCAGCTGAGTGAGTGTGTTAGTAGTTTTGATGCACGAGACCGGGTTATAGTGATGAGTGATTTGAATGTAAAGGTGAGTAATGAGACAGTTGAGGGAATAATTGGTGTACATGGAGTGTTCAGTGTTGTAAATGGAAATGGTGAAGAGCTTGTAGATTTGTGTGCTGAAAAGAGTGGTGATTGGGAGTACCTGATTTAAAAAGAGAAATATACGTAAGTATACGTATGTAAGTAGGAGAGATGGCCAGGGAGAGTTGTCGGATTACGTGTTGATAGATAGGCGCGCGAAAGAGAGACTTTTGGATGTTAATGTGCTGAGAGATATAACTGGAGGGATGTCTGATAATCATCTTGTGGAGGCGAAGGTAAAGATTTGTAAAGATTTTCAGAAAAGAAGAGAGATTGTTGGGGTGAAGAGAGTGGTGAAAGTAAGTGAGCTTGGGAAGGAGACTTGTGTGAGGAAGTACCAGGAGAGACTGAGTGCAGAATAGAAAAATCTGAGAGCAAAAATCGTAAGGGGATTGGGGGAGTAATGGGATGTATTTAGGGAAATAGTGATGGCTTACGCAAAAGTTGCTTGTGGCATGAGAAGAGTCGGAGGTGGCTAGATTAGAAAGGGTAGTGAGTGGTGGGTTAAAGAAGTAAGATGGTTAGTGAAAGAGAAGAGAGGGGCATTTGGACGAGTCTTGCAGGGAAATAGTGCAAATGAGTGGGAGATGTACAAAAGAAAGAGGCAGGAGGTCAAGTGAAAGGTGCAAGAGGAGAAAAGGAGGGCAAATGAGAGTTAGAGTGAGAGAGTATCATAAAATTTTAGAGAGAATAAAAAGATGTTTTGGAAGGAGGTAAGTAAAGTGCGTAAGACAAGAGAACAGATAGGAACATCAGTGAAGGGGGCTAATGGGGAGGTGATAACAAGTAGTAGTGATGTGAGAAGGAGATGCAGTGAGTATTTTGAAGGTTTGTTGAATGTGTTAGATGATAGAGTCGCCGGTATAGGTTGTTTTGGTCGAGGTGGTGTGCAAAGTGAGAGGGTTAGGGAGAATGACTTGGTAAACAGAGAAGAGGTAGTAAAAGCTTTGCAGAAGATGAAAGCCTGCAAGGCAGCAGGCTTGGATGATATTGCAGTGGAATTTATTAAAAAAGGGGGTGACTGTCTTGTTGACTGGTTGGTAAGGATATCTAATGTTTGTATGACTCATAGTGAGGCACCTGCTTATTGGTGGAATGCATGCATAGTGCCATTCTACAAAGGCAAAGGGGATAAAGGTGAGTGCTCAAATTACAGATGTATAAGTCTGTATAGTCCCTGGGAGATTATATGGGAGGGTAATGATTGAGAGGGTGAAGGCATGTACAGAGCATCAGATTGGGGAAGAGAAGTGTGGTTTCAGAAGGGGTAGAGGATGTGTGGATCAGGTGTTTGCTTTGAAGAATGTATGTGAGAAATACTTAGAAAAGCAAATGGATTTGTGTGTAGCATTTATGGATCTGGAGACGGCATATGATAGAGTTGATAGCGATGCTCTGTGGAAGGTATCAAGAATATATGGTGTGGGAGGCAAGTTGTTAGAAGCAGTGAAAAGTTTTTATCGAGGGTGTAAGGCATGTGTACGTGTAGGAAGAGAGGAAAGTGATTGGTTCTCAGTGAATGTAGGTTTGTGGAAGGGGTGCGTGATGTCTCCATGGTTGTTCAATTTGTTTATTGATGGGGTTGTTAGGGAGGTAAATGCAAGAGTTTTGGAGAGAGGGGGAAGTATGCAGTCTGTTGTGGATGAGAGAGCTTGGGAAGTGAGTCAGTTGTTGTTCGCTGATGATACAGCGCTGATGGCTGATTCGGGTGAAAAACTGCAGAAGCTGGTGATTGAGTTTGGTAAAGTGTGTGAAAGAAGAAAGGTGAGAGTAAATGTGAGTAAAAGCAAGGTTACTAGGTAAAGTAAGGTTGGGGGACAAGTTAATTGGGAGGTAAGTTTGAATGGAGAAAAACCGGAGGAAGTGAAGTGTTTTAGATATCTGGGGGTGGATTTGGCAGCAGATGGAACCATGGAAGCGGAATTGAGTCACAGGGTTAGGAAGGGGGCGAAGGTTTGGGAGCGTTGCAGAATGTGTGGAAGTCGAGAACAATATCTCCGAAAGCAAAAATGGTTGTGTTTGAAGGAATAGTGGTTTCAACAATATTATAAGGTTGCGAGGCGTGGGCTATAGATAGAGTCGTGCGGAGGAGGGTGGACGTGTTGGAAATAAGATGTTTCAGGACAATGTATGGTGTGAGGGGGTTTGATTGAGTAAGTAATAAAAGGGTAAGAGAGATGTGTGGTAATAAAAGGAGTGTGGTTGAGAGAGCAGAAGAGGGTGTTTTGAAATGGTTTGGTCACATGGAGAGAATAAATGAGGAAAGATTGACCCAGAGGATATATATGTCAGAGGTGGAAGGAAGGAGAAGTGGGAGACCAAATTGGAGGTGGAAAGATGGGATGAAAATGATTTTGAGCGAGCGGGGCCTGAACATTTAGGAGGATGAAATGCGTGCAAGGAATAGAGTGAATTGGAACGATGTGGTATACCGGGATCGACGTGCTGTCAATGGATTGAACCACGGCATGTGAAGTGTCTGGGGTAAACCATAGAATGTTTTGTGGCGCCTGGATGTGGAAAGGGAGCTGTGGTTTCTGTGCATTATACATGACAGCTAGACTCTGGGTGTGAACGAATGTGGCCTTTGTTGTCTTTTCCTAGCGCTACCTCGCGCGCATGAGGGGAAAGGGTGTTGTCATTTCATGTGTGGCGAGGTGGCGACGGGAATGAATAAAGCAGCAAGTATGAATTATGTACATGTGTTTACATATATATTTCTGTGGATTTATATATGTGCATACGTGTATAGGGTATCCCTGGGGATAGGGGAAAAAAAGAATACTTCCCACGCATTCCTCACGTGTCGTAGAAGGCGACTAAAGGGGACGGGAGCGGGAGGCCAGAAACCCTCCCCTCCTTGTATTTTAACTTTCTAAAATGGGAAGCAGAAGAAGGAGTCACGCGAGGAGTGCTCATCCTCCTCGAAGGCTCAGATTGGGGTGTCTAAATGTGTGTGGATGTAACCAAGATGAGAAAAAAGGAGAGATAGGTAGTATGTTTGAGGAAAGGAACCTGGATGTTTTGGCTCTGAGTGAAACGAAGCTAAAGGGTAAAGGGGAAGAGTGGTTTGGGAATGTCTTGGGAGTAAAGTCAGGGGTTAGAGAGAGGACAAGAGCAAGGGAAGGAGTAGCACTACTCCTGAATCAGGAGTTGTGGGAGTATGTGATAGAGTGTAAGAAAGTAAATTCTAGGTTGATATGGGTGAAACTGAAAGTTGATGAAGAGAGATGGGTGATTATTGGTGCATATGCACCTGGGCATGAGAAGAAGGATCATGAGAGGCAAGTGTTTTGGGAGCAGCTGAATGAGTGTGTTAGTGGTTTTGATCCACAAGACCGGGTTATAGTGATGGGTGATTTTAATGCAAAGGTGAGTAATGTGGCAGTTGAGGGAATAATTGGTATACATGGAGTGTTCAGTGTTGTAAATGGAAATGGTGAAGGGCTTGTAGATTTATGTGCTGAAAAAGGACTGGTGATTGGGAATACCTGGTTTAAAAAGCGAGATATACATAAGTATACGTATGTAAGTAGGAGAGATGGCCAGAGAGCGTTATTGTATTACGTGTTAATTGATAGACGCACGAAAGAGAGACTTTTGGATGTTAATGTGCTTAGAGGTGCAACTGGAGGGATGTCTGATCATTATCTTGTGGAGGCGAAAGTGAAGATTTGTAGGGGTTTTCAGAAAAGAAGAGTAAATGTTGGGGTGAAGAGAGTGGGGAGAGTAAGTGAGCTTGGGAAGGAGACTTGTGTGTGGAAGTACCAGGAGAGACTGAGTACAGAATGGAAAAAGGTGAGAACAAAGGAGGTAAGGGGAGTGGGGGAGGAATGGGATGTATTTAGGAAAGCAGTGATGGATTGCGCAAAAGATGCTTGTGGCATGAGAAGCGTGGGAGGTGGGTTGATTAGAAAAGGTAGTGAGTGGTGGGATGAAGAAGTAAGATTATTAGTGAAAGAGAAGAGAGAGGCTTTTGGACGATTTTTGCAGGGAAAAAATGCAAATGAGTGTGAGAGGTATAAAAGAAAGAGGCAGGAGGTCAAGAGAAAGGTGCAAGAGGTGAAAAAGAGGGCAAATGAGAGTTGGGGTGAGAGAGTATCATTAAATTTCAGGGAAAATAAAAAGATGTTTTGGAAGGAGGTAAATAAAGTGCGTAAGACAAGGGAGCAAATGGGAACTTCAGTGAAAGGGGGCTAATGGGGAGGTGATAACAAGTAGTGGTGATGTGAGGAGATGGAGTGAGTACTTTGAAGGTTTGTTGAATGGGTTTGATGATAGAGTGGCAGATATAGGGTGTCTTGTTCGAGGTGGTGTGCAAAGTGAAAGGGTTAGGGAAAATGATTTGGTAAATAGAGAAGAGGTAGTAAAAGCTTTACGGAAGATGAAAGCCGGCAAAGCAGCAGATTTGGATGATATTGCAGAGGAATCTATTAAAAAAGGGGGTGACTGTATTGTTGGCTGGTTGGTAAGGTTATTTAATGTATGTATGACTCATTGTGAGGTGCCTGAGGATTGGCGGAATGCTTGCATAGTGCCATTGTACAAAGGCAAAGGGGATAAGAGCGAGTGCTCAAATTACAGAGGTATAAGTTTGTTGAGTATTCCTGGTAAATCATATGGGAGGGTATTGATTAAGAGGGTGAAGGCGTGTACAGAGCATCAGATTGGGGAAAAGAAGTGTGGTTTCAGAAGTGGTAGAGGATGTGTGGATCAGGTGTTTGCTTTGAAGAATGTATGTGAGCAATACTTAGAAAAACAAATGTATCTGTATGTAGCATTTATGGATCTAGAGAAGGCATATGATAGAGTTGATAGAGATGCTCTGTGGAAGGTTTTATGAATATATGGTGTGGGAGGCAAGTTGTTAGAAGCAGTGAAAAGTTTTTATCGAGGATGTAAGGCATGTGTACGTGTAGGAAGAGAGGAAAGCGATTGGTTCTCAGTGAATGTAGGTTTGCGGCAGGGGTGTGTGATGTCTCCATGGTTGTTCAATTCGTTTATGGATGGGGTTGTTAGGGAGGTGAATGCAAGAGTCTTGGAAAGAGGGGCAAGTATGTAGTCTGTTGTGGATGAGATAACTTGGGAAGTGAGTCAGTTGTTGTTCGCTGATGATACAGCGCTGGTGGCTGATTCATGTAAGAAACTGCAGAAGCTGGTGACTGAGTTTGGTAAAGTGTGTGAAAGAAGAAAGTTAAGAGCAAATGTGAATAAGAGCAAGGTTATTAGGTACAGTAGGGTTGAGGGTCAAGTCAAGTGGGAGGTAAGTTTGAATGGAGAAAAACTGGAGGAAGTAAAGTGTTTTAGATATCTGGGAGTGGATCTGGCAGCGGATGGAACCATGGAAGCGGAAGTGAATCATAGGGTGGGGGAGGGGGCGAAAATCCTGGGAGCCTTGAAGAATGTTTGGAAGTCGAGAACATTATCTCGGAAAGCAAAAATGGGTATGTTTGAAGGAATAGTGGTTCCAACAATGTTGTATGGTTGCGAGGCGTGGGCTATGGATAGAGTTGTGCGCAGGAGGGTGGATGTGCTGGAAATGAGATGCTTGAGGACAATATGTGATGTGAGGTGGTTTGATCGAGTGAGTAATGTAAGGGTGAGAGAGATGTGTGGAAATAAAAAGAGTGTGGTTGAGAGAGCAGAAGAGGGTGTTTTGAAATGGTTTGAGTGGGGAAAGATTGACTAAGAGGATATATGTGTCAGAGGTGGAGGGAACGAGAAGTGGGAGACCAAATTGGATGTGGAAAGTTGGAGTTAAAAAGATTTTGAGGGATCGGGGCCTGAACATGCAGGAGGGCGAAAGGCGTGCAAGGAATAGAGTGAATTGGAACGATGTGGTATACCGGGGTCGACGTGCTGTCAAAGGATTGAACCAGGGCATGTGTAGCGTCTGGGGTAAACCATGGAAAGTGTGTGGGGCCTGGATGTGGAAAGGGAGCTGTGGTTTCGGTGCATTATTACATGACAGCTAGAGACTGAGTTTGAACATTTACTCTTAACTTTCTTCTTTCACACACTTTACCAAACTCACTCACCAGCTTCTGCAGTTTCTCACATGAATCAATCAGCCACCAGCGTATGTAATCAGCAGCGAACAACAACTGATTCACTTCCCAAGCTCCTCTCACCACACAGACTTCAACTTGCCCCTCTTTCCAAAACTCTTGCATTCACCCCCTAACAACCCCATCCATAAACCAATTAAACAACCATGGAGAACATCACACACCCCTGCCGCAAACCTACATTCACTGAGAACCAATCACTTTCGCCTCTCCCTTCTACACGTTTCACAAGAGTACATCCTTACATCCTCGTAAAAAACTTTTCACTTGCTTCTAACAACTTGCCTCCCACACCTATATATTCTTAATACCTTCCACAGAGTATCTCCTATCAACTCTATCCATATCCGTTTCCACCAGATAAAGAAAAATAAAAGTAATAAAAAATAAGAAAAAGAAAAAAGAAAAAAAGATACAAAAAAAAAAAAAAGAGAAGGGAGGATTCCAGTCCCCCGCTCCCTCCCTTATTAGTCGCCTTCTACTACACTCAGGGAATACGTGGGAAGTATTCTTAAACCCCTATCCCCAGGGCAATATATATAAATATATATATATATAACATATATATAATATTAAATATATATATATAATATATATATGTGTGTGTGTGGTGTGTGTGTGAGTGTGTTGTTTATGGATTGGGGTTGTTAGGAGGTAAATGCAAGAGTTTTGGAGAGAGGGGCAAGTATGAAGTCCTGTTGGGATGAGAGAGCATGGAAGTGAGTCAGTTGTTGTTCGCTGATTATACAGCGCTGGTGGGTTGATTCATGTGAGAAACTGCAGAAGCTTGGTGGACTGTTTTTGGTAAAGTGTGTGAAAGAAGAAAGTTAAAGAGTACATGTAAATAAGAGCAAGGTTATTAGGTTTACAATAGGGATGAGGGTCAAGTCAAATGGGGAGGTAATTTGAATGAGAAAAACTGGAGGAAGTAAAGTGTTTTAGATATCCAGAAGTGTGATTCTGGCAGCCGGATGGAACATGGAAGGCGGAAGTGGATGTCATAGGGTGGGGGAGGGGCAAAATCCTGGTAGCCTTGAAGAAAGTGTGGAAGTCGAGAACATTATCTCGGAAAGCAAAAATGGGTATGTTGAAGGAAATAGTTGTTCCAAAATGTTGTATGGTTTGGCAGGCTTGGGCTATGGATAGAGTGTTGTGCGCAGGAGATGGTGTGCCAGCAATAAGGAATGATTGAAGGACAATGTGTGGTGTTGAGGTGGTTTTGAACGAGAAAGTAACTTAAGGGTAAGTAGAGCTGTCTGAAATAAAAAGACGTTGGTTGAATAAGCAGAAAGGGTGTTTTAAATGGTTTGGGCACATGGAGAGAATGAGTGAGGAAAGATTGACAAGAGGATAATGTGTCGTAGGTGAGGGAACGAGGAGAGTGTGGGAGACCAATTGGGAGGTGGAAGATGGAGTGAAAAAGATTTTGTGTGATCGGGCCTTAACATGCAGGAGGTGAAAGGAAGGCAAGAATAGAGTGAGATTGGATCGATGTGGTATACCGAGGTTGACGTGCTGTCAGTGTGACTGAAATCAGGCAAGAGAAGCGTCTGGGGTAAACCATGTAAGACTGTGATCGGTATGTATATTTTGCGTGTGTGGACTTATGAATATACATGTGTATGGGGGTGGGTTGGGCCATTTCTACTCGTCTGTATTTCCTTGCGCTACCACGCAAACGCGTGAGAGCAGCGACAAAGCCAAAAAAAAAAAAAAAAATATATATATATAATATATATATATTATATATATAAAATATATAAAAATATTATAATATTAATCGTTTATTATACTTTGTCGCTGTCTCCCCGCATTAGCGAAGTAACGCAATGAAACGGACAAAAAAATGGCCCAACCACCCACATACAGATTTATATACATACACGTCCTCACACGCACATATACCATACCTATACATCTCAAAACTATACATATATATAACACATACAGACATAAACATATATACACATGTATATAATTTATACTGTCTCCCTTTATACTTGTCCGCCGTCGTCACCCGGTCCACAAAATGAAATACCACACCCCCCCCCCCCCCACCCCGAAGTGCACGACGTAGCGCAAGGAAAGACAACAAATGCACATTCTTCACACTCAGTCTCTAGCTGTCAAGTAATAAAGCACCCGAAACCACAAGCCCATTCCTTTCCACCATCCATGCCCAGGGAACTATTCCATTGGTTTACCCCAGACGCATCACCTGCCCTGATCAATCCATTGACAGCACGTCGACCCCAGTAATTCCCATCGTTCCAGTCACTCCATTCCTATGCACGCCTTTCACCCTCCTGCATGTTCAGGTCCCCGATCACTCAAAATCTTTTTCATTTCATCTTTCCACCCCAATTTTGTCTGCCCACATCTCCCTCGTATCCCCGCCCACCTCTGACCTCATATATCCACTGGTCTAATCTTCCTCACTCATTCTCTCCGTGTGTAACCAAACCAAATTCAAAACAACCCTCTTCTAATCTCTCTACCACACTCTTTTTTACCACCAGGGACATCCTTTCTTACTCTTTCATTAACTTACTCGATCAAACATCTCACACCACAATACTGTCCTCCAAACATCTCATTTCCAGCACATTCACCCTCCTCCGCCAACCTCTATCAATAGCCCATGCTTGCAACCACATATCATTGTTGGGAACCCCTATTCCTTAAACCATACCCATTTTTGCTTTCCAGATAACTTTTCTCTCGACTTCTAACACATTCGTTCAACGCTCCCAGTACTATCGCCCCCTCCCCACCCCCACACAATGAATCACTTCGCTTCCTTGGTACCATCCGCTTGTCCAAATCCACTCCCAGATACCTAAAGCACTTCATCTTCCTCCATTTTTTCCTCATTCAAACTTATTTCCCAATTGACTTGTCCATCGACCCTACAGTACATAATAAACGCTGCCCTTATTCAAGTTACTCTTCAGCTTTCTACTTTCTCACACATTACCAAACTCAGTTCACCAGCTCTGCAATTCTCACCCGAATCAGCCCAGCGTTTCAATCATCAGCGAACAACAACTGACTCACTTCCTAACTCTTTCATTCACCACATACTGCATAACATTGCCGCTCTTTCCACAACTCTTGCATCAACCACCTAACAACCCCATCCATAAACAAATTAAACATCCATGGAAAACATCACGCAACCCCTGCCCACCAAACCAACATTCACTGAGAACAAACACTTTCTTCTTTTCCTACACAAACACATGCCTATACATCCTCCATAAAAACTTTTCAATGCTTCGAACATCTTGGTGCCCTCCCCGACCATATATTCTTAATACCCTTCCACAGATCATCTCTATCAACACTTATCATATGCCTTCACCACATCCAAAAATGCTACATACAAATCCATTGCCTTTTTTTCTAAGTATTTCTCACATACATTCTTCAAACAAACATTGATCCACACATCCTCTAACCCCTTCTGAAACCACACTGCCTCTATCCCGCCAAACTATGCTCTGTACATTGCCTTCAACCCTCTCAATCAATAACCTCCAATAAAATTCCCCAGAATACTCAACAAACTTATTACTCTGTAGTTTGAGCACTCACCTTTGTCCCCCTTTGCCTTTGTAACAATGGCACTAATGCAAGCATTCCGCCAATCCTCCAGGAACCTTAGTCACTATGAATCATACATACCATTAAATAAACTTACCAACCAGTCATCAATACAGTCACTCCCTTCTTTAAAAAATTCCATTGCAATGCCATCCAAACCCGCTTCCTTGCCGGCTTTCATCTTCCTAAAAGCTTTTACTACCTCTTCTCTGTTCAATCAAAATCATCCTCCCTACCCCTCTCACTTTGCAACCACCTCGACCAAAACATCCTAATCTAGCACCTCAGGCACCTCACCATGATCCTACATAACATAAAATTAACCTTACCAACCAGTCACCAATAAGTCACTCCCTTTTTTAGTAGATTCCACTGTAATACCATCCAAGCCCGCTGCCTTGCCGGTTTCATCTCCGCAAAGCTTTTACTACCTCTTCTTCTGTTTACTAAATCATTTTTCCCTAACCCTCTCACTTTGCACACCACCTCGACCAAACCACCCTATATCTGCCTCTCTATCATCAAACACATTCAACAAACCTTTAAAAATACTCACATCAATCTCCTTCTCACATCACCACTACTTGGTTATCACCTCCCCATTAGCGCCCCTTCACTGAAGTTTCTCATTGTGCTCCCTTGTCTTACGCACTTTTTTACCTCCTTCCAGAACAGTCTTTTTATTCTCCTTAAAATTTAATGATCGCTCTCACCCCAACTCTCATTTGCCCTCCCTTTTTCACCTATTGCGCCTTTTCATTTGACCTCTGGTCTCTCTTTATACATTTCCCACTCAATTGCATTTTTTTTCCTGCAAAAATCGTCCAATGCCTCTCTCTTTCTCTTCTCTTTCACCTATAATCTTACCTCTTCATCCACCACTCACTACCTTTTCTAATTCAACCCCACACTCCCTCGCTTCTCATGCCACAAGCATCTTTTGCGCAATCCATCACTGCTTTTTCCTAAATACATCCCATTCCCTTTCCCCCCCCTCCCCTTACCCCCCTTTTTTCTCCCCCTTTTTCCCATTCTGTACTCGTCCCTCCGGGGGTATTTTCCTCACACAAGTCCCCTTTCCCAAGCTCACTTACTCCACCACCCTCTTACCCCAACATTCACTTTTTTTTTTTCTAAAAACCCCATAAAAATCTTAAATTTTCCCCTCCACAAATAATGATCAGACATCCCCCGTTAAACCCCTTACACATTAACATCCAAAAGCTCTCTTTCGCGCGCCGGCCCAATTAAAAAATTTAACCCAATAACGTTTCTCTGGCCTTCTCTCCTACTTTCCCATACGTTTTAAAATTTTTTTTTAAAAAAATAATTATATATATATATATATATTATATAATATTATTATATATATAAAATTTTTGTTTTAAAAAACAGGGAAAATATCCCTGGGGATAGGGGGAAAGAAAAATTCCCACGTATTCCCTCGTGTCGTAAAAGGGGGTTAAAAGGGGGGGGAGCGGGTGGCGGGAAAAATTTTTTTCCTCCCCTTTTTCCTTTTTTTTTTTTTAATTTTTCCCAAAAAGAAAAAACAGAAAAAGGGGGTAAAGGGGGTGGGGGAATATTCCCTCAAAGGGGCCCAAAGTTTTTCTGTTTTTTAATGCCCCTCGCTAACGCGGGAAAAAGGAAAATAGTATGAAAAAAAAAAAAAAAAAAAACTTTTGTTTTATATCGTTTTTTAAAAACCCAGGTTTTTCCCCAATCACCAGTCCTTTTTCAGCACATAAATTTACAACTCTTCCCCTTTTTCCCCTTTTTTACACACACACAATATATAATATATATGTAAAATAAATATATATATAAATAAAATTTAATATAATTATATATATATATAAAAATATTTTATATATAACACCCTTTATTGGACTACGTTTTAATTTGGGATCGGCGCGGGGAAAGAGAGAGTTTTAAATGCTAATGGGGCTGAGGGGGGCAACTGAAGGGATTCTTATTATCTTTTTTGAGGGGGGGTGAAGATTTTTTAGAGGTTTTCAGAAAAGAAATGAAATTTTTGTGTTGGGGGAAGAGTTGAAAGGGAGTAATTTCCTTGGGAAGGAGACTTGTAGGGGGGAAGAAACCATGAGAGATTGAGTGAGAAGGGAAAAAACGTGGGGGCGAATATTGTAAGGGGAGTAGGGGGGGGAGGGGATGTGTTTGGGGAATAGTGTTGGCTTCGGGGAAAAGATGCTTGTGGAAATGAAAAAAGGGGGGGAGGTGGGCAGATTAAAAAGGGGTTAGTGAGGGGTGTGAAAAGTAAGTTTTTTAGTGAAAGAAAAAAGAAAGGCTTTTGGACGATTTTTGCAGGGAAAAAATGCAAATGAGTGTGAGAGGTATAAAAGAAAGAGGCAGGAGGTCAAGAGAAAGGTGCAAGAGGTGAAAAAGAGGGCAAATGAGAGTTGGGGTGAGAGAGTATCATTAAATTTCAGGGAAAATAAAAAGATGTTTTGGAAGGAGGTAAATAAAGTGCGTAAGACAAGGGAGCAAATGGGAACTTCAGTGAAAGGGGGCTAATGGGGAGGTGATAACAAGTAGTGGTGATGTGAGGAGATGGAGTGAGTACTTTGAAGGTTTGTTGAATGGGTTTGATGATAGAGTGGCAGATATAGGGTGTCTTGTTCGAGGTGGTGTGCAAAGTGAAAGGGTTAGGGAAAATGATTTGGTAAATAGAGAAGAGGTAGTAAAAGCTTTACGGAAGATGAAAGCCGGCAAAGCAGCAGATTTGGATGATATTGCAGAGGAATCTATTAAAAAAGGGGGTGACTGTATTGTTGGCTGGTTGGTAAGGTTATTTAATGTATGTATGACTCATTGTGAGGTGCCTGAGGATTGGCGGAATGCTTGCATAGTGCCATTGTACAAAGGCAAAGGGGATAAGAGCGAGTGCTCAAATTACAGAGGTATAAGTTTGTTGAGTATTCCTGGTAAATCATATGGGAGGGTATTGATTAAGAGGGTGAAGGCGTGTACAGAGCATCAGATTGGGGAAAAGAAGTGTGGTTTCAGAAGTGGTAGAGGATGTGTGGATCAGGTGTTTGCTTTGAAGAATGTATGTGAGCAATACTTAGAAAAACAAATGTATCTGTATGTAGCATTTATGGATCTAGAGAAGGCATATGATAGAGTTGATAGAGATGCTCTGTGGAAGGTTTTATGAATATATGGTGTGGGAGGCAAGTTGTTAGAAGCAGTGAAAAGTTTTTATCGAGGATGTAAGGCATGTGTACGTGTAGGAAGAGAGGAAAGCGATTGGTTCTCAGTGAATGTAGGTTTGCGGCAGGGGTGTGTGATGTCTCCATGGTTGTTCAATTCGTTTATGGATGGGGTTGTTAGGGAGGTGAATGCAAGAGTCTTGGAAAGAGGGGCAAGTATGTAGTCTGTTGTGGATGAGATAACTTGGGAAGTGAGTCAGTTGTTGTTCGCTGATGATACAGCGCTGGTGGCTGATTCATGTAAGAAACTGCAGAAGCTGGTGACTGAGTTTGGTAAAGTGTGTGAAAGAAGAAAGTTAAGAGCAAATGTGAATAAGAGCAAGGTTATTAGGTACAGTAGGGTTGAGGGTCAAGTCAAGTGGGAGGTAAGTTTGAATGGAGAAAAACTGGAGGAAGTAAAGTGTTTTAGATATCTGGGAGTGGATCTGGCAGCGGATGGAACCATGGAAGCGGAAGTGAATCATAGGGTGGGGGAGGGGGCGAAAATCCTGGGAGCCTTGAAGAATGTTTGGAAGTCGAGAACATTATCTCGGAAAGCAAAAATGGGTATGTTTGAAGGAATAGTGGTTCCAACAATGTTGTATGGTTGCGAGGCGTGGGCTATGGATAGAGTTGTGCGCAGGAGGGTGGATGTGCTGGAAATGAGATGCTTGAGGACAATATGTGATGTGAGGTGGTTTGATCGAGTGAGTAATGTAAGGGTGAGAGAGATGTGTGGAAATAAAAAGAGTGTGGTTGAGAGAGCAGAAGAGGGTGTTTTGAAATGGTTTGAGTGGGGAAAGATTGACTAAGAGGATATATGTGTCAGAGGTGGAGGGAACGAGAAGTGGGAGACCAAATTGGATGTGGAAAGTTGGAGTTAAAAAGATTTTGAGGGATCGGGGCCTGAACATGCAGGAGGGCGAAAGGCGTGCAAGGAATAGAGTGAATTGGAACGATGTGGTATACCGGGGTCGACGTGCTGTCAAAGGATTGAACCAGGGCATGTGTAGCGTCTGGGGTAAACCATGGAAAGTGTGTGGGGCCTGGATGTGGAAAGGGAGCTGTGGTTTCGGTGCATTATTACATGACAGCTAGAGACTGAGTTTGAACATTTACTCTTAACTTTCTTCTTTCACACACTTTACCAAACTCACTCACCAGCTTCTGCAGTTTCTCACATGAATCAGCCACCAGCGTTGTATCATCAGCGAACAACAACTGATTCACTTCCCAAGCTCTCTCATCCACAACAGACTTCATACTTGCCCCTCTTTCCAAAACTCTTGCATTCACCTCCCTAACAACCCCATCCATAAACAAATTAAACAACCATGGAGACATCACACACCCCTGCCGCAAACCTACATTCACTGAGAACCAATCACTTTCCTCTCTTCCTACACGTTCACATGCCTTACATCCTCGATAAAAACTTTTCACTGCTTCTAACAACTTGCCTCCCACACCATATATTCTTAATACCTTCCACAGAGTATCTCTATCAACTCTATCATATGCCTTCTCCAGATCCATAAATGCTACATACAAATCCATTTGCTTTTCTAAGTATTTCTCACATACATTCTTCAAAGCAAACACCTGATCCACACATCCTCTACCACTTCTGAAACCACACTTCTTTTCCCCAATCTGATGCTCTGTACATGCCTTCACCCTCTCAATCAATACCCTCCCATATAATTTACCAGGAATACTCAACAAACTTATACCTCTGTAATTTGAGCACTCACTCTCATCCCCTTTGCCTTTGTACAATGGCACTATGCAAGCATTCCGCCAATCCTCAGGAACCTCACTATGAATCATACATACATTAAATAAACTTACCAACCAGTCAACAATACAGTCACTCCCTTCTTTAATAAATTCCATTGCAATGCCATCCAAACCCGCTTCCTTGCCGGCTTTCATCTTCCGTAAAGCTTTTACTACCTCTTCTCTGTTCATCAAATCATCCTCCCTAACCCTCTCACTTTGCACACCACCTCGACCAAAACATCCTATATCTGCACCTCAGGCACCTCACCATGAATCATACATACATTAAATAACCTTACCAACCAGTCAACAATACAGTCACTCCCTTTTTTAGTAGATTCCACTGTAATACCATCCAAGCCCGCTGCCTTGCCGGCTTTCATCTTCCGCAAAGCTTTTACTACCTCTTCTCTGTTTACTAAATCATTTTCCCTAACCCTCTCACTTTGCACACCACCTCGACCAAAACACCCTATATCTGCCTCTCTATCATCAAACACATTCAACAAACCTTTAAAATACTCACTCAATCTCCTTCTCACATCACCACTACTTGTTATCACCTCCCCATTAGCGCCCTTCACTGAAGTTCTCATTTGCTCCCTTGTCTTACGCACTTTATTTACCTCCTTCCAGAACATCTTTTTATTCTCCTTAAAATTTAATGATACTCTCTCACCCCAACTCTCATTTGCCCTCTTTTTCACCTCTTGCTCCTTTCTTTTGACCTCTTGTCTCTCTTTTATACATTTCCCACTCAATTGCATTTTTTTCCTGCAAAAATCGTCCAAATGCCTCTCTCTTCTCTTTCACTAATAATCTTACCTCTTCATCCCACCACTCACTACCTTTTCTAATCAACCCACCTCCCACGCTTCTCATGCCACAAGCATCTTTTGCGCAATCCATCACTGCTTTCCTAAATACATCCCATTCCTCCCCCACTCCCCTTACTTCCATTTTTCTCACCTTTTCCCATTCTGTACTCAGTCTCTCCTGGTACTTCCTCACACAAGTCTCCTTCCCAAGCTCACTTACTCTCACCACCCTCTTCACCCCAACATTCACTCTTCTTTTCTGAAAACCCATACAAATCTTCACCTTAGCCTCCACAAGATAATGATCAGACATCCCTCCCGTTGCACCTCTCAGCACATTAACATCCAAAAGTCTCTCTTTCGCGCGCCTGTCAATTAACACGTAATCCAATAACGCTCTCTGGCCATCTCTCCTACTTACATACGTATACTTTATATATATATATATATATATATATATATATATATATATATATATATATATATATATATATATATATATATATATATATTTGTCTTAAACATGGAAAATATCCCTGGGGATAGGGGAGAAAGAATACTTCCCACGTATTCCCTGCGTGTCGTAGAAGGCGACTAAAAGGGGAGGGAGCGGGTGGCTGGAAATCCTCCCCTTTCTTGTTTTTTTTTAATTTTCCAAAAGAAGCAACAGAGAGGGGGGTCAGGTGAGGATATTCCCTCTAAGGCCCAGTTCTCTGTTCTTAATGCTACCTCGCTAACGCGGGAAATGGCAAATAGTATGAAAAAAAAAAAAAAAAAAAAAACTTTTGTATATATCGCTTTTTAAACCAGGTATTCCCAATCACCAGTCCTTTTTCAGCACATAAATCTACAAGCTCTTCACCATTTCCATTTACACACACACACATATATATATATATATGTATATATATATATATATATATATATATATATATATATATATATATATATATATATATATATATATATAGACAGCGTTATTGGACTACGTGTTAATTGATCGGCGCGTGAAAGAGAGAGTTTTGGATGCTAATGTGCTGAGAGGGGCAACTGAAGGGATGTCTTATTATCTTGTTGAGGCGAGGGTGAAGATTTGTAGAGGTTTTCAGAAAAGAAATGAGAATGTTGTGTTGGAGAGAGTTGTAAGAGTAAGTGACCTTGGAAAGGAGACTTGTATGGGGAAGTACCATGAGAGATTGAGTGTAGAATGGAAAAACGTGAGGGCGAATATTGTAAGGGGAGTAGGGGAGGGATGGGATGTGTTTAGGGAAATAGTGATGGCTTGCGCGAAAGATGCTTGTGGCATGAGAAAAGTGGGAGGTGGGCAGATTAGAAAGGGTAGTGAGTGGTGTGATGAAGTAAGATTTTAGTGAAAGAGAAAAGAAAGGCGTTTGGGCAATTTTTACATTGAAGTAGTGCAAATGACTGGGATATGTATAAAAGAAAGAGACAGGAGGTCAAGAGAAAGGTGCAAGAGATGAGAAAGAGGGCAAATGAGAGTTGGTGTGAGAGAGTATCATTAAATTTTAGGGAGAATGAAAATATGTTTTGGAAAGAGGTAAATAAAATGCTTAAGACAAGAGAACAAATGGGAACATTGGTGATGGTCGCTAATGGGGAGGTATTGACAAGTATAGGTGAAGTAAGAAGGAGAGGGAATGAGTATTTTGAAGGTTTGCTGAATATGCTTCATGATAGAGTGGCAGATATAGGGTGTTTTGGTCGAGGTGGTGTGCAAAGTGAGAGGGTCACGGAGAATGGTTTGGTAAACAGAGAAGAGGTAGTGAAAGCTTTGCGGAAGATGAAAGAACCAGGGTGGCGTGTTTGGATTGTATTGCAGTGGAATTCATTAAAAAAAGGGTGAATGTGTTGTTCAGTGGTTGGTAATGATATTCATTGTATGTATTGTTTATGGTGAAGTGTCCGAGAATTGGGGGTATGTATGTATAGTGCCATTGTACAAAGGCAAAGGGGATAAAGGTGAGTGTTTAAATTACAGAGGTATAAGTTTGTTGAGTATTCCTGGGAAATAATATGGAAGAGTATTGATTAAAAGGGTCAAGACATGGACAGAGTAACAGATTGGGGAAGAGTAGTGTGGTTTCAGAAGTGGTAGAGGATGTGTGGATGAGGTATTTGCTTTCAAGAATGTATGAGAGAAATACTTAGAAAAACAGATGGATTTGTATGGAGCATTTATGGATCTGGAGAAGGCATTATACTAATGGGGAGGTGATAACAAGTAGTGGTGATGTGAGGAGATGGAGTGAGTACTTTGAAGGTTTGTTGAATGGGTTTGATGATAGAGTGGCAGATATAGGGTGTCTTGTTCGAGGTGGTGTGCAAAGTGAAAGGGTTAGGGAAAATGATTTGGTAAATAGAGAAGAGGTAGTAAAAGCTTTACGGAAGATGAAAGCCGGCAAAGCAGCAGATTTGGATGGTATTGAACCAGGGCATGTGTAGCGTCTGGGGTAAACCATGGAAAGTGTGTGGGGCCTGGATGTGGAAAGGTACTTCCCCATACAAGTCTCCTTTCCAAGGTCACTTACTCTTACAACTCTCTCCAACACAACATTCTCATTTCTTTTCTGAAAACCTCTACAAATCTTCACCCTCGCCTCAACAAGATAATAAGACATCCCTTCAGTTGCCCCTCTCAGCACATTAGCATCCAAAACTCTCTCTTTCACGCGCCGATCAATTAACACGTAGTCCAATAACGCTGTCTATATATATATATATATATATATATATATATATATATATATATATATATATATATATATATATATATATATATGTGTGTGTGTGTGTGTAAATGGAAATGGTGAAGAGCTTGTAGATTTATGTGCTGAAAAAGGACTGGTGATTGGGAATACCTGGTTTAAAAAGCGATATATACAAAAGTTTTTTTTTTTTTTTCATACTATTTGCCATTTCCCGCGTTAGCGAGGTAGCATTAAGAACAGAGAACTGGGCCTTAGAGGGAATATCCTCACCTGACCCCCCTCTCTGTTGCTTCTTTTGGAAAATTAAAAAAAAACAAGAAAGGGGAGAATTTCCAGCCACCCGCTCCCTCCCCTTTTAGTCGCCTTCTACGACACGCAGGGAATACGTGGGAAGTATTCTTTCTCCCCTATCCCCAGGGATATTTTCCATGTTTAAGACAAATATATATATATATATATATATATATATATATATATATATATATATATATATATATATATATATATATATATATATATATATATAAAGTATACGTATGTAAGTAGGAGAGATGGCCAGAGAGCGTTATTGGATTACGTGTTAATTGACAGGCGCGCGAAAGAGAGACTTTTGGATGTTAATGTGCTGAGAGGTGCAACGGGAGGGATGTCTGATCATTATCTTGTGGAGGCTAAGGTGAAGATTTGTATGGGTTTTCAGAAAAGAAGAGTGAATGTTGGGGTGAAGAGGGTGGTGAGAGTAAGTGAGCTTGGGAAGGAGACTTGTGTGAGGAAGTACCAGGAGAGACTGAGTACAGAATGGGAAAAGGTGAGAAAAATGGAAGTAAGGGGAGTGGGGGAGGAATGGGATGTATTTAGGAAAGCAGTGATGGATTGCGCAAAAGATGCTTGTGGCATGAGAAGCGTGGGAGGTGGGTTGATTAGAAAAGGTAGTGAGTGGTGGGATGAAGAGGTTAGATTATTAGTGAAAGAGAAGAGAGAGGCATTTGGACGATTTTTGCAGGAAAAAAATGCAATTGAGTGGGAAATGTATAAAAGAGAGACAAGAGGTCAAAAGAAAGGAGCAAGAGGTGAAAAAGAGGGCAAATGAGAGTTGGGGTGAGAGAGTATCATTAAATTTTAAGGAGAATAAAAAGATGTTCTGGAAGGAGGTAAATAAAGTGCGTAAGACAAGGGAGCAAATGAGAACTTCAGTGAAGGGCGCTAATGGGGAGGTGATAACAAGTAGTGGTGATGTGAGAAGGAGATTGAGTGAGTATTTTAAAGGTTTGTTGAATGTGTTTGATGATAGAGAGGCAGATATAGGGTGTTTTGGTCGAGGTGGTGTGCAAAGTGAGAGGGTTAGGGAAAATGATTTAGTAAACAGAGAAGAGGTAGTAAAAGCTTTGCGGAAGATGAAAGCCGGCAAGGCAGCGGGCTTGGATGGTATTACAGTGGAATCTACTAAAAAAGGGAGTGACTGTATTGTTGACTGGTTGGTAAGGTTATTTAATGTATGTATGATTCATGGTGAGGTGCCTGAGGTGCAGATATAGGATGTTTTGGTCGAGGTGGTGTGCAAAGTGAGAGGGTTAGGGAAGATGATTTGATGAACAGAGAAGAGGTAGTAAAAGCTTTACGGAAGATGAAAGCCGGCAAGGAAGCGGGTTTGGATGGCATTGCAATGGAATTTATTAAAGAAGGGAGTGACTGTATTGTTGACTGGTTGGTAAGTTTATTTAATGTATGTATGATTCATAGTGAGGTTCCTGAGGATTGGCGGAATGCTTGCATAGTGCCATTGTACAAAGGCAAAGGGGATGAGAGTGAGTGCTCAAATTACAGAGGTATAAGTTTGTTGAGTATTCCTGGTAAATTATATGGGAGGGTATTGATTGAGAGGGTGAAGGCATGTACAGAGCATCAGATTGGGGAAAAGAAGTGTGGTTTCAGAAGTGGTAGAGGATGTGTGGATCAGGTGTTTGCTTTGAAGAATGTATGTGAGAAATACTTAGAAAAGCAAATGGATTTGTATGTAGCATTTATGGATCTGGAGAAGGCATATGATAGAGTTGATAGAGATACTCTGTGGAAGGTATTAAGAATATATGGTGTGGGAGGCAAGTTGTTAGAAGCAGTGAAAAGTTTTTATCGAGGATGTAAGGCATGTGAACGTGTAGGAAGAGAGGAAAGTGATTGGTTCTCAGTGAATGTAGGTTTGCGGCAGGGGTGTGTGATGTCTCCATGGTTGTTTAATTTGTTTATGGATGGGGTTGTTAGGGAGGTGAATGCAAGAGTCCTGGAAAGAGGGGCAAGTATGAAGTCTGTTGTGGATGAGAGAGCTTGGGAAGTGAATCAGTTGTTGTTCGCTGATGATACAGCGCTGGTGGCTGATTCATGTGAGAAACTGCAGAAGCTGGTGAGTGAGTTTGGTAAAGTGTGTGAAAGAAGAAAGTTAAGAGCAATTATATTTGGGAGTGGATTTAACAAAGGATGGAACCATGGAAGCAGAAGTGAGTCAATTGGTGGAGGGGGTGATGGTTCTGGGAGAGTTGAAGAATGTGTGGACGACGAAAACATTATCTTGGATAGCAAAAATGGATATGCTTGAGGGAATAGTGGTTCCAACAATGTTATATAGTTGCGAGGCGTGGGTTATAAATGGGGTTGTCCAGAGGCGGGTGGATGTGTTAGAAATGAGATGTTTGAGGACAATATGTGGTGCAAGGTAGTATAATCGAGTAAGTAATGAAAGGGTAAGAAAAATGTGTGGTAATAAAAAGAGTGTGGTTGAGAGAGCAGAAAAGGTGTATTGAAATGGTTTGGTCACATGAAGAGAATGAGTGAGGAAAGATTGACAAAGAGGTGGAGGGAACGAGGAAAAGTGGGAGACCAATTTGGAGGTGGAAGGATGGAGTGAAAAAGATTTTGAGGGTGAAAGGCGTGGAAGGAATAGAGTGAAATGGAACGATATGGTATACCGGGGTTGACGTGCTGTCAATGGATTGAACCAGGGAATGTGATGCGTCTGGGGTAAACAATGTAAAGTTGTGTAGGGCCTGGATGTGGAAAGGGAACTTTGATTTCGGTGCATTATACATGACAGCTAGAGACTGAGTGTGAACAAATGTGGCCATAGTTGTCTTTTCCTAGTGCAACCTCGCGTGCGCGCGGGGGAGGGGGGATGCCATTCCATGTGTGGCTGGGTGGCGACAAGAATGGATGAAGGCAGCAAGTATGAATATGTACATGTGTATGTATGTATATGTCTGTGTATGTATATGTATGTATACGTTGAAATGTATTGTTACGAACATGGTGTGTGCCCACATGTTCGTATATATGTGTATGGTGTGTCTTTGTGTATGGTGTGCCTTTGTGTAGGGTGTTGTTGCTCTCGGCTCGGACCTCACTTCCCTGACAGATTTATTTGTCTTAGTAATCCTATTTTGAAGCAGATGTTTACCAGTCCTACAGCACCCAAACCCTTATCAGTGGCGTCAGGTCAAGTCGTGGGGCCAGCTACGGGGTATGTCATCCCGTACACTTGCTGTTGTGAACAAGGGAACAAAGGAGGTTGAACTCACGCAAGATGAGGGCCGGACCTTAGGCCTTCTCCAGCCAGTCACGTCGAGATGAGGGCGTGGCAATCAGTCTTTTGACCAATCAAGGGCAATTGTGGTCATTTTGACCTATCGTAGCCATAGGTGGCGGGTCGAGGCGTGGCTAGCTGTTCCTGCCTTGCTGGTCCTTCACTTAAAAGGCTCAGACGATCGTCTGGGAGTCGATTCCTTCAGCAGTCCCGAGCCCAGCAAGGTAATGTAGGCTTTCCCTGTCTCGAACCCCGTAGCTACAGCTGCCCTAGTTTGTAAGATGTTTGCTGTGTCACGTCAGGTCTAGCTAAGTGTAACGATGATGTTTACCGTGTTACGTCAGGTTTAGCTATGTGTAATGATGATGTTTACTGTGTCACGTCAGGTCTAAGTGTAATGTTATCGAACAAATTGTCATAAAGGAAAGAGATCTCCTGGTTTGAAATCTTACCTGGAATATAGAATGTGGAATACTGAATGTCAAATGTTAACGACAGTGTTTGTACCTGATTAATGTGCTTGTCATCTTGTATTCTTACTTCTTGTATTATATGTAGATTTAACCCTGGTGTTTGTTTTAATCCCATAAAGTTAAGATAGTGTTATCCGGTGTTGTGTAACATAACAAATCTAACGTCCTTGCAAGACAAGGATCAATATAGTATTTGTAACATATATATATATACATGTTACTGGCGACCTTGCCCGAATAAGTATTGAGTTCGTAGCATATAAATTGGCGACCTTGCCAGGATATTTCTTGCCTTAACGGAATCTCTTTCCTTGATTCGTTCATCATGCCGTTGACCAGCGACGCCTCGTTGACCGATGACCAGTGTAATGATTATGAGGTCAGATTTATGTCAAGTATTTTCGCTAAAAGGGCGATTTATGCACGCAGTGTATAATGTGTGGCTACGCTCCAAACTTGGTACAGAGAGACGTTCGAAGAGTTCCGATGGCAAAGGAAAGTCCGGTAATAATGTAATCCCACCTGAATCTGCTACCTTGCCAGTAACTCATAAAGTCAGGGAAAATACTTTCAGAAATTTAAGTCCTGTCCAGACTGTGGCAAGGTTGGGCACCAGGTGAGGGAGTGCTGGGCTCGGGTGAAGGAATCCAGAGACTCTACTTTTTAAATGTAGGCCCGTGAGTCTCTTCGCAACTTTAGGGCCACTTAGTAAAGAAGGTGAGGCTAATTCTGCTCTTAGGAAAGTGAGGGGTTGCGAGTGTTGATCAATCTGTAGTTAAGGATCCGTTCTGTGGGAACTACAATGCGTTCCTGTCTGAGGGCTATGTTAGTAGATGTGATGTACGACAAAAAGTGACCGTATTACAGGATTCTGGTGCGCTGCAATCCCTGATGTTGGATGGCTTGGTGCCGCGAGAAGAGTTTGGAGACCGAGTCTTGCTAGATGAACTGTCGGGTCCCAAGGAAGCTCCACTAGTCGATGTGAGGGTAGAAACAGACCTCTTCACGGACCATGCTCTTGTAGGGATTGTAGTCAAGTTGCCTGTCTTAGACGTGGACTTTGTGTTAGGCACTGACCTAGCGGGTGGGAAGATGAACCCAGTGCCGGCGTTACCTATGGGCCCGGTGAAGTCCACGGAGGCAGCGCAGCTTGATGAAGAGATATCAGAGATAATCCCCAACCACGATGGTGCCAGGTCCATAACAGCTGGCACGGCAGGCCGTGTGCCTTGAGGACATAGCCGTTGAGGACGCCTTCCGAGGATGAAATTAGTGAGAAGCTATGTGATACCTCCTGTGCTGTTTCGAGTCCGTACGAGAGTCAGTGGGTGAGACTGAGGATTTGTCTCGTGCCCATTCAAGAGAGACTCGGGTACTGAGGACGTCTCCCGAGGATGAAATTAGTGAGAAGAAGCTATGTGATACCTCCTGTGCTGGTTTCGAGTTCGTACGAGAATCAGTGGGTGAGACTGAGGATTTGTCTCGTGCCCATTCAAGAGAGACTCAGGAACGGCGGACGAGATGGCCTGACAGACGGTCTCGATTGAGAAGCTTCGAGACGGGCGACGAGGTGTTGCTTCTACTACAGCAGCCAGGTCAACCCTTGGCTGTACGTTTTCAGTGTCCTTACACCATTATCCGGAGCGTAGGAGACTAAAATTACCTTGTCTCTACCCCCGATAGGCGCAGAGGTCGGAGAGTATGCCACATCAACATGCTTAAACGATATCTCAGTAGTGTCCTCCCCCTTTGAACCGACGGTGCCAGTCTGCATCATCCTATGTCCGCGGTAGCCGTGTGTGACGAAGTTGACGACGTAGCTGCGAGTGCCTCAGAGACCTGGGAAGACGGAGGCGCGAACAGGAAGTGGGAGGCGAAACAACGTGTGCAGAGGTCCGCCTTGCTGTCAGTTGGTGAGGGTTGAAGTCATGATGTGGACGTAGGAGAAGCTTTAGCACCTGCCTGGGAAGTGACGGGTGGAGAGGTCTGCCTTGCTGTCGACATACCCAGAGTTTCGCCAGAGTTTTGTCAGTCCCCTCCTTCCACCGACCGTAAGGGTCCAAGTACTAGCCCGTAGATGTTCCCAAGAACGAGAGGGGAACTGAAGTGTTACTTGGAGTTGGTTGGCTATTACAGAATGCTTATTAGTAACTTTTCTCGCAGTTGCAACCCCCCCCCCCCCCTCTCTCATAAATCTGTTGATGAATGATATCAAATATATTTGGACAGAGCAGTGTGAGACAGTCTCTCATCAGTTAGGAACCCTACTTTTTTAACCGTTTTATTCTGCAGGCTCCAACCAGATTAGCTGTGAATGCCAGTGATGTAGACGCTGGTGAGGTCCTCACGCAGGACAGAGAGAAGGTTGAGCCCAAACAGATAGCCCCACCATGGAGAAGGAACCTTTGTCTGTTATTTGTATTATAACACTCTATATATTTGTGCCCTTCAACCAATCATTTTGGAGTGTACAGACTACCAACCCCTTTCAAATGTAAAGTTACGGGATCGGAGGCAGAAATTAATCAGGTGGGCCTTGTTCCTTCAAGAGTATAATTTAGATATTCACCATATTGCTGGCGCACATGATGTGTTAGCTGATTGTTTATCCTGCTCTTAAGATGAGACAATTCCTCTTCCAGGAATTTTCTCCTTTAAGGAGGAGGGTGTTACGAACATGGTGTGTGCCCACATGTTCGTATATATGTGTATGGTGTGTCTTTGTGTATGGTGTGCCTTTGTGTAGGGTGTTGTTGCTCTCGGCTCGGACCTCACTTCCCTGACCGAGTCATTTGTCTTAGTAATCCTATTTTGAAGCAGATGTTTACCAGTCCTACAGCACCCAAACCCTTATCAGTGGCGTCAGGTCAGGTTGTGGGGCCAGCTGCGGGGTATGTCATCCCGTACACTCGCTGTTGTCGTGAACAAGGGAACAAAGGAGTTTGAACTCACGCAAGATGAGGGCCGGACCTTAGGCCTTCTCCAGCCAATTGAGTTGGGATGAGGGCGTGACAATTAATCTTTTGACCTATCAAGAGCAATTGTGGTCATTCTGACCTATCGTAGCCATAGGTGGCGGGTCGAGGCGTGGCTAGCTGGTCCTTCACTTAAAAGGCTCAGACGATCGTCTGGGAGTCGATTCCTTCAGCAGTCCCGAGCCCAGCAAGGTAATGTAGGCTTTCCCTGTCTCGAACCCCGTAGCTACAGCTGCCTAGTTTGTAAGATGTTTGCTGTGTCACGTCAGGTCTAGCTAAGTGTAACGATGATGTTTACCGTGTTACGTCAGGTTTAGCTAAGTGTAACGATGATGTTTATTGTGTCACGTCAGGTCCAATTAAGTGTAATGTTATCGAACAAATTGTCATAAAGAAAAGAGATCTCCTGGTTTGAAATCTTACCTGGAATGAAGAATGTGGAATATTGAATGTCAAGTGTTAACGAAAGTGTTTGTATCCGATCAATTTGCTTGTCATCTTGTATTCTCATTTCTTGTATTATATGTAGATTTAACCCTGGCGTTTGCTTTAATCTCATAACGTTCAGACAGTGTTATCCTGTGTTGTGAAACATAACAAATCTAACTTCCTTGCAAGACAAGGATCAGTATAGCATTTGTAACACATATATATATATACATATATATATATATATATATATATATATATATATATATATATATATATATATATATATATATATATATATATATATATATATATATATATATATATATGGGGATAGGGGAGAAAGAATACTTCCCACGTATTCCCTGCATGTCGTAGAAGGCGACTAAAAGGGGAGGGAGCGGGTGGCTGGAAATCCTCCCCTCTCGCTTTTTTTTAATTTTCCAAAAGAGGGAACAGAGAAGGTGGCCAGGTGAGGATATTCCCTCAAAGGCCCAGTCCTCTGTTCTCAACGCTACCTCGCTAATGCGGGAAATGGCGAATAGTATGAAAAAAAAAAAATATATATATATATATATATATATATATATATATATATATATATATATATATATATATATATATATATATATATATATATATATATATATATGTTACTGGCGACCTTGCCCAAATGAGTATTGAGTTCGTAACAGTATAGGTATGTCTCTGTGCGTGTGTGGGCGTTTATAAGTATACATGTGTTTGTGGGTGGGTTGTGCCATTCTTTCGTCTGTTTCCCCGCGCTACCTCGCTAACGCGGGAGACAGCGACTATGCATAATAAAAGATAAAGCAAAAGAAAAATAAATTTTATGGAGAATAAAAGATTTTTGGAAGAAGGTAAATATAGTGCGTAAGACAAGTGAAGAAATGCGAATTTCAGTGAAGGGGGCAAGTGGGGTGGTAATAACAAGTAGTGGTTAAGTGAGAAGGAGATGGAATGAGTATTTTTTTTGAAGGTTTGTTGAATGTGTCAGATAATAGAGTGGCAGATATAGGGTGCTTTGGTCGAGGTGGTGTGCGAAGTGAGAGGGTCACGGAGAATGGTTTGGTAAAGAGAGAGGAGGTAGTGAAAGCTTTGCAGAAGATGAAACCGGCAAGGCGATGGGTTAGGATGGTACTGCAGTGGAATTTATCAAAAAAGGGGGTGACTGTGTTGTTGACTGGTTGGTAACGGTATTCATTGTATGTATGATTCATGGTGAAGTGTCCGAGGATTAGGGAAATTTATGCATAGTGCCATTGTACAAAGGCAAAGGGGATAAAGGTAAGTGTTCATATTACAGAGGTATATGTTTGTTGAGTACTACCGGAAAATCATATGGGAGGGTATTGATTAAGAAGGTAAAGGCATGTACAGAGTATCAGATTGGGGAGGAGCAGTGTAGTTTCAGAAATGGTAAAGGATATGTGGATCAGGTTTTGCTTTCAAGAATGTATGTGAAAAATACTAAGAAAAACAAATGGATTTGTATGTAGCGTATGTAGCATTTATGGATCTTGAGAAGAAATATGATGACGCTGATAGAGATGCTTTGTCAAAGGTAATAAGAGAATATGGTGTGGGAAGTAAGTTGCTAGCAGTGAAAAGTTTTTATCAAGGGTGTAATACATGTGCACGAGTAGGAAGAGAGGAAAGTGATTGGTTCCCAGTGAATATCAGTTTGCGGCAGGGGTGCGTGATGTCTCCATGGTTGTTTGATTTGTTTATGGATGGGTTTGTTAGGGAGGTGAATGCAACAGTTTTGGAGATAGGGGCAAGTATGCAGTCTGTTGTGGATGAGAGGGCTTAGAAAGTGAATCAGTTGTTGTTCGCTGATAATATATCGCTGGTGGTTGATTTGGGTGAGAAATTGCAGAATCTGGTAACTGAGCTTGGTGAAGTTTGTGAAAGAAGAAAGCTGAGAGTAAATGCGCATAAGATCAAGGATATTAAGTTCGGTAGGGTTGAGGGAGGTAAGTTTGAATGGAGAAAAACTGGAGGGAGTGAGGTGTTTAAGATATTTCGATGTGGATTTGGCAGCGGATGGAACCATGGAAGCGCAAATGAGTCACAGGGTGGGGGAGGGGGCAAAGGTTCTGGGAGCGTTGAAGAATTCGTGGAAGGCGAGAACATTATCTTGGAGAGCAAAAATGGGTATGTTTGAAGGAATAGTGGTCCCAACAATGCTATATGGTTGCGAGACATAGGTTATAAATAGGGTTGTGCGGAGGGTGTTGGATGTGTTGGAAATGAAATGTTTGAGGACAATATGAGGTGTGAGGTAGTTTAATCGAGTAAGTAATGGAAGGGTCAGAGATATGTGTGGTAATAAAAAGAGTGTAGTTGAGAGAGTAGAAGAGATGCATTGAAACGGTTTGGTCACATGGAGTGAATGAGTGAGGAAAGACTGACAAAGAGGATGAGGGAACAAGGAGAAATAGGAGACCAGTTTGGCGGTGGAAAGATGGAGTGAAAATTTTTTTAAGCGATCGGGGCCTGAACATACAAGAGGGTGAAAGGCGTGCAAGGAATAGAGTGAATTGGAACGATATGGTATACTGGGGTCGACTTTCTGTCAACGGATTGAACCATGGCATGTGAAAAGTCTGGGGTAAACCATGGAAATTTGTGTGGGGCCTGGATGTGGAAAGGGAGCTGTGGTTTCGGTGCTTTATACATGACAGGTAAAGACTGAGTGTGAACGAATGTGACTTTAGTTGTCGTCTCCTAGTGCAGCCTCGCGTGCACGCAGTGTTAGAGGGGTGCCATTTCATGTGTGGCGGGGTGGCGACGAAAATGGATAAAGGCTGCAAGTATGAATATGTACATGTGTATATATGTATATGTTTGTGTATGTATATGCATGAATAAGTTGAAATGTTTAGGTATGTCTGTGTGCGTGTGTGCGTTTATGTATATACATGTATATGTAGGTAGGTTGGGCCATTCTTTCGTCTGTTTCCTTCCGCTGTCTCGCTAACGCGGGAGACAGCGACTATGTATGATAAGAAATAAAGCAAAACAAATAAATTGTAGGAACAATGAAAAGATGTTTTGGAAGGAGATACATAAAATGCGTAAGACAAGAGAACAAATAGGAGCATCAGTGAAGGGGGCTAATGGGGAAGTGATAGCAAGTAGTGGTGAAGTGAAAGGGAGATGGAGTGAGTATTTTGTAGGTTTATTGAATGTGTTTGATGATGGAGCGGCAGATATAGGGCGTCTTGGTCGAGGTGGTGTGCGAAGTTAGAGGGTCACGGAGAATGGTTTGGTAAACAGAGAAAATGTAGTGAAAGCGTTGCATAAGAAGAAAACCGGCAAGGCGGTGGGTTTGGATGGTATTTCATTGGAGTTCATTAAAAAAAGGAGGTAAATGTGTTGTTGACTGATTGGTAATGATATTCATTGTATGTATAATTCATGGTGAAGTGTCTAAAGATTGGCGGAATCCATGCATAGTGCCATTGTAAAAAGGCAAAGGGGATAAAGGTGAGTGTTCAAATTAAAGAGGTATAAGTTCGTTAAGTATTCTTGAGAAATTATATGGGAGGGTATTGATTAAGAGGGCAAAGGCATGTACAGAGTATCAGATTGGGAAGAGCAGTGTAGTTTCAGAATTGGTAGAGGATGTGTGAGGTGTTTGCTTTGAAAAATGTATGAGAGAAATACTTAGAAAAAAAATTAGATTTGTATGTTGCATTTATGGACCTCGAGAAGGCATATGATAGCGTTCATAGAGATGCTTTGTCGAAGGTATTAAGAGTATATGGTGTGGGACGTAAGTTGCTAACAGTCAAAACCTTTTATCAAGGGTGTAAGGCATGTATACGTGTAGGAAGAGAGGAAAGTGATTGGTTCCCAGTGAATGTCAATTTGCAGCAGGGGTGCATGATGTCTCCGCGTTGTTTAATTTGTTTATGGATGGGGTTGTTAGGAAGATGAGTGCGAGAGTTTTGGAAAGAGTGGCAAGTATGCAGTCTGTTTCGGATGATAGGGCTTATAAAGTGAGTTAGTTGTTGTTCGCTAATGATACAACGCTGGTGGCTGATTCGGGTGAGAAACTGCAGACTCTGGTAACTGAGTTTGGTAAAGTGTGTGAAAGAAGAAAGCTGAGAGTAAATGTGAATATGAGCAAGGTTTTTAGGTTCAGCAGCATTAAGGGAGGTAAATTTGAATAGAGAAAAACTGGAGGAAGTGAAGTGTTTTAGATATCTGGGAGTGGATTTAACGGCGGATGGAACCATGGAAGCGGAAGTGAGTCACAGGGTGGGGGAGGGGGCGAAGGCTCTAGGAGCGTTGAATAATGTGTGGGGGGCGAGAACATTATCTCGGAAAGCAAAAATGGGTATGCTTGAAGGAATGGTCGCTCTAACAATGTTATATAGTTGCGAGGCATAGGCTATAGATAGGCTTGTGCGGAGGAAGGTGGATGTTTTGGAAATGAGATGTTTCGGGACAATTTGTGGTGTGAGGTGGTTTGATCAAGTAATTAATGAAAGTGTAAGGTAGATGTGTGGTAATAAAAAGAGTGTGGTGGAGAAGCAGAAGAGGGTGTATTGAAATAGTTTGGTCATATGGAAACAATGAGTGAGGAAAGACTGATAAAGAGGATATATGTGTAAGAGATGGAGGGAACGAGGAGAAGTGGGAGACCAGATTGGAGGTGGAAGGATGGAGTGGAAAAGATTTTAAGGGATCGGGGCCTGAACATAAAGGAGGGTGAGAGGCGTGCAAGGTATAGAGTGAATTGGAACGATATGTTATACCGGGGTCGACGAGCTGTCAATGTATTGAACCAGTGCATGTGAAGCGTCTGGGGCAAACCATAGAAAGTTCTGTGGTGCCTGGATGTGGAATGGTAACCGTGGTTTCGGTGCATTATACATGACAGCTAGAGACTGAGTGTCAACGAATGTGGCCTTTGTTGTCTTTTCCTAGCGCTACCTCGCGCACACGCGGGAGGAGGGGGGTACCACCATTTCATGCGTGGCGGGGTAGCAGCGTGAATGA